>NW_008679709.1:0-52332 GCF_000695815.1 Acanthisitta chloris | reverse complement strand
TGGGTCAACTTAAGCTGAATAAGTCTCAGTTTTTAATAGTATCATGTCAACAGACTAAATCCCTGGCAAGTTCAGACTTGCTTTGGCAGAAAAAAATAGCATCACTCTGAATGCAGACTTGACTGACAATGATGAGTCCTAGCTCTCACCCTTTGACACAGCAGCAAATTCTTTACCAGAATTGATACTGTTAAGTGACATGTGGTGACTGATTAATGCTCTAGCACCATCTCAAATTTCACCACAGAGGTGATATTTTCTGAAGAGATGCAACAGTATTGCACATCAATACTCAAGAAAATGTGGTTATATAAAGTTGTTTTATAGAAATTGTGTTCACAAAATCATAGAATAGTTTGGGTTGAAAGAGACCTTTTAAAAGTCATCTAGTCCAACCCCTTTGCCATGAGCAGGGACATCTTCAGCTAGATAAGGTTGCTCAGAGTCCTGTCCGACTTGACCTTGAATGAGTTTGCAGTAGCGTGGTCGGCTGTTTTGGTGTGTGTTAGTCTATTAAGTGACAAAACCAATAGAAGGCCCATTTTGTATATATAGCCCTTAAAAGGTTAAAATATATGTAAAAGACTATTCCTTTTTCATACATAGGCACACTGAGGGACTGAGCTTTGCACCAGGTTACAGAACTGGACTCCAAGTTGCCTGCCATAAACTGTTCTTCAGACACTGTGCCATGAAAACTTTATTTCGGATTCCCAGAAGTGAAACCTTGTTTCATGTTCTTATTTCAGTTGTATCAGTAGACTAGGAGCCAGGTTTTTTTTTCATCTTTCTAAAATTCTAAATGCTAGTAAGCTGACTTTCATTAATTCAATAATGCCACATGAGCTATACTCATCCTAATGTTTCCTATCAGAAGTGTTTGTTTCTCTACTTTTAATCATTAGAAGCAATTTTAGAGGTTATCTGCTTATTCTTTGTCTCTATTTGTTTTCCTATCTCCATGCAAATCTAATTTAGCTTGTAAATCCTGGAGGACTCCATGCTTATTTTAACCTTATTTATATTTAATAATAATAATAATAATGGGCTGATACCAGAAATAACAGATCTAGATACTCTGGAGGTATAAGAACCCATCCTTTCATTTTTGTTTACACTATGTTTTACTTTGTTAAAAAAGTAGATTTCTATTTTTATGATTCCAGTATGTAAACTTCTTGAAGCTTCTGAAATCTTCTTTCAAACGTAAAAAAGGTAAGTTTTCCAGCATCAGGACAGGTGGTGTGATATGCTGTTCTGCTGTTCTGAATATTCTTAAAAATATCTGGCAATATCCAGATGCATATAGGGAGTGCTACCAAAACTGATGTTAAGGAAACTTCCCTGTGTGACCATCCAGGAGCCACTCTGGCAGTCACACTCGCACTACCTGAGTTGGGACCAAGGCCCGTTTGCGACTACACACCTTGCACTCATACCCAGTCAGACCCCAGTCAGCAGGGTCTCAGATGTCCAGGTCCTTAAAATAATTTAATCATGGTGCAACAAGAAAATAACAGCTCGAACTGGTGCCTGTGAGGAGGGACACTGAACAAAGGAACCCCTGGGCTTTTATGCCCTTACAATCTAAGGGCAGGAGAGCCTGGGGGTCGTTGTCTCTTGCTGTCTCCAAGTGTCCGGTCACCTGGCTGCACCACAGGTCCCTGTGCCCTTTGTTATGCAAAGGGTCAGCAGTTTGTGGCCTCTTGTCTGGGGGTCGGGCTCCTGCCCCCAGAGCTCAATCTACAGCTCGAACTACAGCTGCTTCCTGAGCTACCTGCACTGAATGTATTCCTCAATACTAAGTAAAAAAAACCTTTTTAACCCTTGATGAACTTTGTTCCCTTACCTAGCAATCAGAACATAATCTGTATGAGTGATAAGACCACCCTATGTCACTATGGGACAGGACCCATCCGTTAGAAGTGAACATCCTACCATTCCTATCCTTCCACTTTAAAATCTTGTTAACACTTCTATCTTAAACTCTTAGATCATAGGTGTAAAATCTTCCTCTGGAAAGGCAAAAGGTTTCCAAGGTGCTACGACTGAAACTTATCTTTGAGTGAGATAGAAGTAAATTTGGCACTTGATAGCTGAAAATTATGGAGTCTACCTGTTTTATTAAAATATTCTATGGCGTGTGATATACCCTGTGAGTAATGGTAACATAAAGTCTTACCATGCAAAAATCATATGACCCTGAAGAAGAAAGAGTTACATTACATGAAAGAGGCAAATCACCGCTATATCCCTTTCCCTTTTTTTTTTGCTTTAGTAATACTAAAAGTTTCAGATCAAAGTCTCTCCTCAGGTGTGCCACTGGTGCAACTGTGCAATTAACAGGAAGAACATTTTTCATGGATACCCAACCTTAGTAAGATCCACCAGCATTATCTTCAGAGTCTAATCATATCACATGGTAGAAATAAAAGTGAGAACGGAGCGAGACTAACAGTAGACTGAAGCCTAAATCTTGGTTTGAGCTCTTAGTCACGCTGATGATACGTAATAAAAATGCAAAGGTAGGGCAGATACTGAAAATGCAGGTATGGATTATCATGCTGAAATAGCAGCAGGCTGCGGATGTCTGCTAAAGTCAAGCAAACTGGTTTCCCTGCCATAATGCAGAAAGAAAAAAATCAGTCTTACACAAAATCACAGCCATGAGAGCAAGGTTATAATTTGGCTCTCTAAAGAGAATTTTTGCTCACTCTTTGCACGACTGTGGAATATTTACACAAACTAGGATAAATATTTATAAAAGATTTTGACCCTCAAGTTTCGTGACATAAAGCATGCAAAACTAATCCCATGCTCAGAAAAGCTGACACCTTTCTCTGGAACATCTAGCATGGATTCGTGTTATTGCACAAGAGTGAATAACAATAACCATTGATCAGATTCATAGCACACATTTCTGTGGCTTCAGTGGCTCACGTGAGTGTAAAGCAAGAGTCAAGTTCAGAAGCTTAAAAACTGCATTATTATAGCAGAAAAAGAGGTAAACTCCCCATCCTGAATACTGGAAATCGAGTCTGTTCAATGATCCACTTTGTTTTAAAAATACACGTAGCTTTAAATTCAAGCACACATTGCCTTGTCTGCTATTGCCAACATAGCTCATGAGGAAGTGTTGTGTGATTTCTGACAACATCTGAGTAGAATAACAATCATTTCAGAGCTGGACTTGAAGCTTTCTTTTCAAAACAAAGTGCACTAGAGGACATCCTGCAAGACCTCTCCCCCTTCTCTCCTTATTTGAAAGTATTCCTAAAGAGAGCATGAATATTCACAAGGAATGACTACCGTCAGCCACACTAGGCTCCAGCCACAGGTCTTTTAATAACAAAGTGATACTTAAGATTTCTTCTTCCTATGCCAGAAAAGGTGCTGCCAGTACTGGATCTAGTCCTCAGAAAATAACAGTTGTTATTTTGCATCTGCTACTTGTTGAGTGATTGTGTGCCACTTCTTTATCTGTCTTTTTGATTGCATCTTTCAAGCTCTTCTGAATAGGAATTCTATTAATACTGTAGTAAGTGTGATTCTTTTCTAAGTTAAGACCCTGCTAAAAACTAATAAAAGGAAACAATTCTGCCTTTTGTGACACGGTTGGATATGTTTATTTTTTTGTTTCTTTACAATGTTTTTCCTTTGTTCTTTACTCTGGAACCTTATACTGTATCCTGTACTCATTGCAATACAAACCCAACATGATATATACAGTGATCCAAGATAAATATTCATTGTTTCAATTACTTTCATGCAGAAATAGTAAATAGAACAGTGAATAGGAACATCTGGAGCAGTTTTTGGACCAAATTTCCAAATTACTGCAGAAATTTGACCTGTGTATTCTAAACTTGCCTGTGTCCTTGTATTTCAAACAGGACTTATGCCAGATCTCTGTGAAGGTGAGACAATCCATCTCAACAGTACTGATCCAATGGGAAATAAAAGATTACTTTAATCACTTTAAGTTATCAGGAGACTTTATTATAAAAGATGCACTTTCCTGATTATACATCCTTGTCAGAAATACCAAGAGAGTGACTGAGTTTTGTGCGGCTTGTATATCTGCTTCAAGGCTGCTGTGACAGCAAAACTTGGCAGAATTAAATATGAATCTTTGCATGTGGTTTCTATAAATCCGACATTTTCCACTTTACAATCCAGAAAAGATGATTGAGCAGATGGTAATGCAAGCCACTGGATTTATGCAATTTTTTGCTAAAACTGGGAGGTTTCACTCTCAAGAGCAGCTTACATATGAGGGACCGAAAAGGCTGAATACTAATTTTTTTGGCAAAGCACCATGCTCACATAACCTAGGTACATAAATACTAGTTATAAATAAACTGACTGTAGGAGGTACAGAAAACAAATTCTTTCTGTGTCAATGAATTATTTCTCAGTCAACTTCATATATGCATATATAAATGTGTGTGTATGTACAGTCTTTTATTCCATTTATAACACAAAGAACTAATGCCTTTCTGCATTTAAGTAATATAAATAAAATATGTTAAAACCAAAAAATCTAAGGAGCGGGGTGCATGGAGCAAACATAATAACAAATGCATTTTTATTTTAAGACTTCTTTTCAGGAGCTGCTATAATCAGTGACTCAATGCATAACTTATTAATAACGCTTCATAAGATGCTCCTTCAGCAGGTTTTCAACTTTCCTACTGGGACTCCATGTGAACTAAAAACAAAGCCCTGAATTTTATTATTGCTCTGTTATTCTTCCAAGATTTCCCTGAAGGCCAAAGTCTCTCTGCTCTGCCTGGGAACCATGGGCAGATCAAGGAGGTCCCACAATGTTTTCAATGACTCAGCTTTCACTGTCACTGGATGATCCTTTTTGTCATAGGAATTTTCCAGGGTATCCATCATGCTTATCCAAAATTTCTGGTCAAAAAACTGTATTACCCTCACTATAAGGCCATGGAAGGAAAATCCATCTCTTCTACTATCAGGCACAGCAGTATTGATGTAGGGTGTGTACTTATGCTCAGGGACTTATGTAGTCAGCAGTAAATGAGGGGATCTTCCAGGAAGCAATTCAGCCAATTTAAGGCCAGAGTGACCTTCCAGCAGTGTCTTTCACTCACACTTTAACACAGAGAATCTTTGGGTAATCGGGTGCTCCCTCCAGGACCTTATTTTAGCATGTCTGTCACCAATGTTCTTGTCTTGACAGTCTTGCTGTGAATGGACTTCTGTGCTCTGAGAGTTAACCAGCCTTTGCATGGATATAGTGGACTGTGAAGAGCAGTACTTAGGACCAATATCCTAGACTGAAAAATCCTCCATCAGGGATTGTCTTTACTTGCAGCTCATACAGAGCTGAGCACATTTTTGGCTCTTTACACTGAGCAATAATTCTTAATAACAGCACTGTCTGCAGGCCAGAAATGCTCTGATTCATCTCAGCTTGTAATTCTGGAGTCTGTATTAATGTTTCTTCATCAGCTTTTTTTTCTGAATGGATCCTACATGCTTTCATACAAGTTAGGGTGTGATATTTTTTTTTTTTTCAATTGTGGCTTCCAGCCTCCCCTACCCTTTGTAATTGCTTTTTAAATTTCCCATTGCCTGCTTGATTCTGCAAAACCTCAATGCACTAAAATGCCTACTAGCCTTGGAATGCATCCTGGTAATGTTTTGCAGCATAAATCCTTGCAGTGCAGTCTCAGGACTCTAACAGTCTCCTGAAGACTGTTGACAATTGCAAGAGCTTCTTGATTCACTTCTACCGTTCTCATGAATTTCCCCAAAGAATCATTGAGGGTAATCTTGTATGGGTAGAGTATTATAACTTTGCAATCACAGGCAGGTAATTTAAATGAAGGGCACAGCTCTTTTCTTTGCCATCAAAAACATGCCTGTTGCCTATTACCTCTGAAAGTCGCCCCCTCCCCTTCAACATTTGCTCAGAGAGTCCACATTTCTGATCCATAGCAGATGGAATAAAATTATTAAACTTACACATAAGGACCAGATCCTGCAGATCTAGCTCCTTTCTTATTCTGGCAGATTTCCCATTGACTTCAGTGCCAGAGTAATAAACATAGAAGGACAGCTGGATCTGTAGCAAAGATATTATTGTCAGCTTCCTCTATATTTCTCAGAATATTTTTCACAGACTCATTACTAAGATGTAAGGAAGTAGATTTTCCCTATCCAATGTCTTGTTTGCATTCTCTATGTCTAATGAGATTCCAGTGTGACAAGGTAATGTATTTTAAATTTAATATTTTAATTCATGACTGCTACATTGCAAAGTGGGCAACACCATCCAAAAGGCTTGACATTGATCTGGTACAGGTGAATCCTCCTTTCTGGGGACTATCTGTGGGAAATCCTTTAATTATTTTGCCCTTCTATTTCAAGATATTTTTTGAATATCTGGGTAAAATGAACTTTGCAGATAGTCAGCAGCATTATGAATACCACAAAGGATATACAGATCACATTGGGCACCTATTAGAACATAATTTACATCAAAGAACAATCACAGCAAATCATTCCACATGGACTTGCCTACTTTAAAAGGACTTAATTTGTTTCCAGGGTCTAATAAACAATTCAAGTGAGTCATTATTTTAACATTGTATACCTTTCCTGTTTATAAGCAGTAGCGAGAACAGTCTGGAAATTCTTTCAGAAGTCATTTTCATTTTTGCAAATTGTACTCCCAGATTTGTCTTCTACAACATGCACTCTCCTTACACTTCAAATAGTTTGGGGAATTGGGTTTTCTTTTACATTTCATTCCAAACTCTTGGGGACAGAAGTCTTGTTAAATTTCTGCATGTAAATAAGGAATGACAGCATATTCATAAACAAATATGCATTTGCTTTGTAGAAATCATCACAATTCCAGTAAATTCAGGAGAAGTAGGGTGATCCTGTGGTTAGGTTATTCAGGAAGAATTACCTTCTCTGTCCATATTTTTCCTGCATGACTTTGAAAAACCTAAGCTTCATCCTACCTCCTTCTACTCACTTAATTGAAGTTTCTAATTTTTTAGGCTCTCTTGGTTATCAGTGGATAAAAATAGGTACCTCCAATGTGCCTGCCCATTATCTGTACTCACCCTTGAGATGGGATGGTATTGAGAAGGATTCAGCTGTTCAATTTTAATAGATTTCTAACAACCTTTGTAAGCCTGGTTCTTATTTTCTCAGTGTCTCTTCTTCATTTTTAAAATGGAAATAATTTTAAGGTTATCTCGCTGCTGGCACATAAAGAAGTTTTTAATACAGCATTAGTGAACTGAAAGCAATGAAGTGTGGGAAAACTGGACAACAGCTTCTTAAAACAGTTCTTAAAACTGTTAAATAAGACAGAGGATTTCAGCATAAATATAGAAATCACAAGAATTTAGCCCCCATACTTTGAGAGCATGGAAAGGTCTAGCAAAATAAAATGCGCTGTGTCATGTTGATCTGAGCATAACTGGTGTAGATTTGGTGTAAATGTAATGGCTTAACTAAGTTTGACTGAGGTCCAAACGTTTTTCAAAGAGACAAAATAAGAGGATTAGGTCACTGTAACATTCTCAGTGCTCTTGTGTGTATTACCCCGGACATATTCACAAGTATGTAATTTTATTCTGCTCCAAAGCCAATGTTTCCCTCATAAGTTTTTTTTGTAAATTCATTGAACTGGTTTCACAATCAGAAGTACATGGAGGTACTCTACATGTTCATGGTATTATTCATTGTTATGATTCACCATTTGTGTACAGTGTCATGTGTGCTTATGGTTTCCACCACAGCATGTGAATATGCACTCCTTGGTCTGCAGTTTTCCAAATGACAGCCCCCTGAAATCCAGAAGAGTTCTATTCCCTATAGAATAGAAATGCTTGTGAGACAGAAATAAGAAGGAGCAACAAAAAGAAAGTTGAATGAATATTAGCCTAATTAGGAACAATCAGATAGCAGGTAAATAATGAGAAGGTAAAGGCAATTTAACATGGGAAAGTAGGTTGTAGTAAAACAGTGAGATGAAACTAAATAAAGCATAATCTAAGTTGAAAACCTGGTAACTTTTCCTAATAGTGAGCTTTATTACACTAGAAATAGTCGTCTGGAAGAGTCAGTGGAAACATAAGGTGAATCAATTTGGAAAGCATTTGAGTACAGGGAGAAATCTTCCACTAGAAATGAACAGGTGGATTTACCTACTGTTTCCTTTCTTCACTATGCAGATGAGGGATATCTGAGAAGTAGGAAAAAGTATAAATTTGGAGGGACAGACACAGATTTGATTCCCAGGCTTGCTACAGATTTTCTGTGAGAACTTGATTAAATCACTAAAGTTCTCATTTATAGCTGACTGGGAAATGAATTTCACTACTGTGTAGAATGTCACAAGGTTCAGGGAGGAAAAAAAATTGTCCTTAACCAGGATGAACTTTGGCATATTGCACCACAACGAAAGTCTGTGGGAATAAGAAAGGCAGTGACCTCTCATTCCCTTGCTACTGCTCAGCTCCCTGACTGTTCACTTGGCAACCAGCTGGAGTCAGAGCACTGAGACATCCTTCCAGCAGGTGCAGTTTGTGCTTACGTTCCCTCTATCGCAATCCGGTGAAAGAACAAATAAAAGCATGTACCCGTAGGGTTAGCTGTTCAGCCTAGTCTCTGCTTGCTCTGCAACAGCTCCTCTGACTCTATTATATACCAGGCTGGCACAGAACACTATTACTCCCTCTGGGAGGACCACTTCAGATTTCACAGTGGAAGCTGGTTGGGGCTTTGTTGGCTGCTGAGAGAGGAGAGAGAACGGCAGCATTTACATTTGCAGCCTTGCTCCCTTCTAACTTTGTGCCACTGGGGTCTCTGTCTCCACACTGGCTGCCTGGATAAGGATAGCTGCAGCTTTGGAACTCTCCCTGAGCTCCTATGTGGAACAACAGAGAGTTGTCACACAGAAAACCCACGCCATGATCTGCTTCTTTGGTAATGAAGATCCAACACATTTCCCCATTACTTGTGCTGTCACAGTTGCTGGGTTTTCGCTGCCTTATGGGCAATCTGTGAAATGCATGCTTCTCGCAGCCTGCAGTCACTTGCACAACAAACAGTCACTAAACATTTTGCTGCCTTAGGCAACCAGGGTTTGACTGATACGTGTGAACTGGCTTTGGCTGCTTGTGCCTCTATTTGCTGTTCCAAGCTCTCAGGTTCCTTGCTCACTGCTCTGTTTGCTGTCTGAGTTGTCTCTCAACAGAGAGTCCAGGATGAAGCAGGTCTGAGGAAGAGGAACAAAGAAACTGATAGTTCTTAGAACTGGACTAACCCTCAGCCTCTCTCTAGATAATGGCATTTTTGAACATATAATTTTCTTTAACTGGTCTGCACTAAATTGCAGGTAACCCGTAATGGGAGCATCGCTATCAATGGCTGTACCTCTCTAACAGGAATTATTTTATACTCTGGAATGACACAGATCTGTTCACTTATCAATAACAAGTCATATGACTTATTTGGCTTATTAAAAACATATTGTTAGACTGCAAAAATTCTCTAAGATGATCACCTAAAATTGGAAATTACTTACATGTGATGAGATCCATAGTTATCTATATAATGTAATCTCTTGCTTATTATCCATACAGTTTTAATAACAGTTGTGCCCAGAATTCCCATGTGCAAAGAGGTGATATTGCATTAAGGGATGTGTTCCAATGATGTACGAGACAGCCTTTGTCTCTGTCTAAGTAGCTGGGACAAAGAAGAAGCATTTGCTGGTGCAAAGGTGAGTGACAACATAAGTGGCAGCATATTTGACATAGGAAACAGTTAAATCTTACCTCAGTGCTTTTACACCAAGTCCTACTTCTGCTCCAGTCTCATTCTAGTATTTCCTTCAGCTGTGTTCAAGCAGGATTTATACATCTGTAATACATATAGCTGCCAGCAACAAAGGTGACCTGCAAGAATTCTTAATATCTTACTGTAGTGAGCTATATGTGTAAAATAACCCTGAAATTAAATCTGTAAATGATGACTTAAAGCTCTCACCTTTCAGTTTGTCTGATACTTGGCAAAACAGCTTTTATTCATGTCTACTAGTTTTTGGACTGCAGAAAATGCTGATAAAAGAAGCAAATGTTAAGAGATTACTGGGCATACATGTTAAAATTTTTCATCTGCTGCCCTGACATATCATATATGGGCCTGTTTTTTCTTCAGGAATCACAACATTGCTAGTCAGTTGTTACAAGGGGCTCCAAGCCAGCCTTCCTTTAACAATGACAGCAGATGTTTGATTCCCTAAGTAGAAAACGCGTCTCCAACCACTGCTACACTCAAAATCTTGGTATACCAAACCACTCTTCAGCATCTGCAGCAACAGACTGGAGCAGCAACCATCAAGGAACAGCACTATGTGCTTCGAATGTGTCCCTGCAACTCCAGGGCTATTAAATAACAGACTGAGGCAGGAACTGCAATTAACTAAAGCAGAACTTGGTGCATTGCCATAACGTAATAAAGGTCACTTCCATGTAGTATGAAGGATTGCTTTTGCTCTGAGTTGGTGTATCTCACCAGGGTACATGGTAAATGGGGTGTGCAGTGTCGAACAGAATCCTCTTTTCAGACCACTGAATAGCACCAGTGTCAATGCACTATGCCAAACATACCACCTCCAGGGTTTTTGTAGGGAATGTACTATCCAATGAAGTTTGGTTGGCAAAGCTGTACATTTTGATTCTAGTATCCCATCTCCCTGTTCAACATTTCCTAGTGTGCTGGGTGTTTCAGTTAATTTTTACTGCAAGCAAACCGAAGCGAAATACAACCTAACTTCTCTGTCTACTTCTTAACTGTAAGCACAGATAATTTGGAACTCAATGTTAAACACACATGCAAGCCTCTGCATAATGGAAGCCAAAATAAAGAGTTCACTCTACGTACCACATTCAAAACTCTTTAAGCATGAAGTAAAACATGGCCAGTTTCTTTACTGTTTTCTTTGGATTTATGCAAATTAGCTTGAATAATTTCCAAATCTCAGTTTCCACCAATAGGTGGCACCAACATTTTCTTTCTTCATGACACATTACCAGTAGCTAGATTTAAAGTCTACTCCAGAGCTAAATTATCTACTAAATCACGAGTTCTATTCTGTTCTTTTTCTTGCACATTGTGGCGTGATCACTATGCAGTGGTACACGTTTTGTTCTCTAAGCATTTCACAAATTGTAAGTGGCATGTTTTACTAGATACATTACCAATAATTCAGGCTGCTGTTCTCTTTCGTGCTGTGGGAGTCATTTTAACAATGTTTTATTGGAGTCTGAGTTCAGGGTGGTTTGTTTGGTTTGAGGGGTTTTTTTTGTGTTTGATGGCTTTCTTCAGCCTTTCACACAAAAATATTATTGTATGTATCAACTTTTTCTTAAAATGATCTTGCCTTCCCCTCTTTGCAGGTAATAAAAAATTGAAAAGTAGACTTGTAAAAAATGCCAAGCAGCATTTTTTCCTGCTTCATGATTGTATGATTGCAGCCTTTACAGCTAAGAGTCTACTGAAAGTAATTTAATAGCTATTCCCTGAAAAGGTTCAATCGTGTGACTTTTATAGTTGTTTTGGACAGTGTGGTACTAAAACTCTGTCACAGGAAAAGTCACTGGAACCAAAAGCAAGAACAGCTCTAGGAAACTCAATTAATTGAATGAGAGAATATTCACTGCCCTTGTCCCAATGGACAGGTCACTACAAATAGCCAGTAACTCTGTAGTAGAGTCCAATGGTTTTCATCACAAGTCATAATTTCCCTATTCCATATTAATTCTCAATGGACAAAAGACTTTAGTCTCTCAGCTAGTCATCATTACAAGAGTGTGTGTTCAGGAGTGTAATAGTCATTCTGTGAATGATAACCCCAAACTTTACAACTGTTTTACTTTTAGGGATAAGAGGTTTGATTCACAGACTCTTTCCTATTCACCTGAATTCATGGCACTTCTGGTCGGGAAACAAGAATGCTGTTTCATCTAAATTTAATGCTTAAAGCCTGCCTACCTACCAGCCTATATGCACAAATCATTTCAAAATGTTTATTAAGTTTGCTCTTCTGAGAAACATTGTGAAAACAGAACCTATCCTATGGATGACTGCCAAGATTAATGAAAGTTCGGGCATCCAAGTGCCAATTACATAGAAGTTAGTCTCACTCTAACATAATTTATACCACTGACTTGTCATCTTTATGTCTTGCATTTTGATGAATCAAACCAAACCTCTTCATTGTTTCTGTAGCATCTAGTTGCAATCTGAATATTCACTTCCAAAAGCCTCATATCCTCAGACTTGTCAACTGCTTAGATTAATTTCTCCTACTGAATGCCACATCTGCATATACAACATGAGCACACGAGCAGAAGAAACTCCTAATGCATGAAAAAATTAACCAGCAGTATTCTTTACATCTCTGGTAAACTTGTGATCATGTTCTGTTCATGCCATACTAGTCAACAGGTGTGTCTAAAATCCATTGGCAGCATCTGAAAATGCCCTTTGACTTGAATTTAAGTTCTTGAATTACTCTAATGACTTCAGTGGTGTGAGTATGCCCTAAAATGAGAGACATTACCTTATCCAAAACTTTCAGAAAAGTCGATGCATTTAAAATAGTCATTATCCCACTCCTTATATGATTTAACATTTTGCTGGCCTTTATACAACCTTAATTAACGTCTCCCTTTTTTATACTGAGCATTCTGGTGTTTTCCATTTCTCCCCAACTGAATGATTCCAAAACACACACCTATGGCTGAAACTTGTTTAATCTGGGATTTGAGGTATCCACCCTGTATTGCAAAAGCAGACTGTATGATGCAATAATGCTTTCAGCAGCAGACTTTGTAAAGCAAGTATTGGGTAATCAGAATGTATCTTTATCCCTGTGTGTTCTTAGCAACCCTACAGGTCCGGATGACAAAAATAATCTGTCCTTGGACAGCAATTTAACAAGACACCAAACAATCAAGAAGAAAAATATAAATGTTGCTTATATTTCACAATGAATAGAGAATGAATATAGAACTTCACAGTCACATTATTTTATATTAGGCCAGCACTTAAAACCTTTCACTTTTAGACCTGGGCAGATGCTCTAGGGAGATCTAGAAGCAGGAACAAGAAACCTTCTCTTTTTGCATACTATGGAGTAGCTGTCAGAGGAACAGCTGTACTGGCACTAGATATTTCTTGACCTTGCCGCTAGCACTAAACAGATGTTCAATAATGATTGGAGAAAAAGAAAAAGAGAAAGGGAAAGAAAAGAAAAGAAAGGGAAAGAAAAGAAAAGAAAAGAAAAGAAAAGAAAAGAAAAGAAAAGAAAAGAAAAGAAAAGAAAAGAAAAGAAAAGAAAAGAAAAGAAAAGAAAAGAAAAGAAAAGAAAAGAAAAGAAAAGAAAAGAAAAGAAAAGAAAAGAAAAGAAAAGAAAAGAAAAGAAAAGAAAAGAAAAGAAAAGAAAAGAAAAGAAAAGAAAAGAAAAAAAAATGCTGTTTAATATGCTTCAACATACTTCTCAAATGAATCATAAAAAACCTCTTGAATATGGTACAGAAACCTAAGAGGATCAGATTGACTTGTCCAAGTAGTGATGCTTTCCAAAGAAATTAATGAGAAAAGTGCTTATTAGTATCTCTGAAGTATCACACTGTGATCCAGAGCCCAACAAAAAGATATAATGTGGTTGATACATATTTCATACATAGCAGTGGTCATTGTACAGTTGGTGCTCAGGTGACTATGTTAGGGAGTTCACATACTCAGGAGAAGAAGAGTGAGAAGGCAGCCTCTTGCAGAGGGATTGTGTGCCCCTTTGTAGTACAACCTGTCTTCCTTTGCTGGTGAGCACACTAAAACTGTTAGTCATAGGAGTTATGACTAGGTTTAACTGATCTCACTGACCTGAGGAGGTATCTGAAGTCAGAAGTTTTGCTGACCTTGTTGTTGTTGAGTGCCTTGCACTAAGTCTCTATTCAGACTGCAGGCAACTCCCACCCTATCACGGCAAACAATGTTGGGAAGGAGCAGAAGGGACACATGAGGTCTTCTGGGTCAGGTACAGAGCTCTTACAGCTCAGGATGTCCTAGAGCAGACACACTGCAGCGCAGGAAAACACAGTTTTCCAAATGTATATTCCCTGACCAGTCTTTCGAATACTACTAAAGGCAAGGAATGGCAAGGGCTGGCAGCTCTTCTCTCAAACTCATAGTCAGGATCACATCTGCCTTCCAGGATAAATGTAACTTCTGGACTCAGGCTTCCTGACTCATCCTGACTCATGCTCCTCTGTGCTCAGAAAAAAGTGGTTTTAAAAGAATTAAGCACACAGAGATGCAGCTTTGCACTTGACAGAAAGTATTGCTGAAATTAGGTTCATACCCAATTTTGGAAGACAAATGTCTCTAAAAATCTGCTGCCCGTGGCTAAATAGAGCATGGTTCATGCATTCCATCTCCTCTGACTTTCACCATCTACAGTCTAGGTGTCCATGTTGGAACTAGTGACTTTAGGCTCTATAGAGGGAAATAGATGCTTTTAAGGAGTGAGTCAGCTGACCTTTTTAGATCTCTCTGTTAGGAAGAGAAAAATGAAGGTCTGGAAATGACTATTTTTTCCCACTGACTCTTAAAGAAATCCAGATAACTAGATTAGAAACTATCCATGTAAGTGAATCTGGCCTTGTGTATCCTGAAGCACCCACTGCTAAGTTGCAATTCACATTATCCAGTTTAGGCAGTGACTGACAATGTGATGCTGACATTTATAGCTTAACTAATAATCTATGTTGAGGTAGTACAGCTGGTTGGGAAGGAACAAACAAGCAATTAAAAGAGTACATTTGCTTCCCCTGAATTCAGTCTGTATGCGGTTTTGATTTGATGACTCTGTCAGAGAAGCAGCAGTCTCTGCTAACCTAAGTCTCACAGCCAATAGAAATGTCTGCATGACAACAGGCAGAAAAAAAAATTCATTTAAGAAAGGTAGTTTCTGGGGGCAGGAGAGGAATGGTAGCTTTCTCTTTGACCAATAGTACATTTATTAAGGTAGGAATCCAGTACCTAAATTTAGTTGCTAACTCATCCTTCTCAAGTAAATGCCTAAGTTGTCAATAATTCAGTGGCATGAGATAGCCTTGCTGAAGATATATGTAACTTAGGTAGCACCTTCTCTCCATTCATTGTAGCAACCCCTCAAGGTGACCTGCCTAAGTCAGATGTCAACGCACCAGAAAGTGAGGAAGCTGCTAGGAGTTGGGGATATCCACTCAGAGCAAGCCTCATCATCACATCTTCTCTTCCAGCAACTGACAGGGTTAGCTCACTTTTTGATTAATCTGGATGGCAGTGGCACTCTTGCATTAGAGATTAGTGCATATCTCCCCCTGCTTCTGAACAAGTGCAGGTGATTCAACTAAACACCTCTGAATTTTTGGACTAAAAAGGGACTCACTTCAAGAATAAAATATCCTAAAGCACTAAAAAACAGGAGACTGGATCCTTGTTTGGATCTTCAGGCTGTTTTACATGGCTCAAGTCACCAGATATAACCACAAAACTCATTAGAATGCTTCAGTAAAGGTCACAACTGCTGCTGCTTCCGAGGGTCCATTATATCAGGACTACACAATGAACTCTCATCTATACATATATTATTCTCCCATTTTATAGTCTTTTTTAAGCATTTCATTTTATTATTTTTAAATTATGTTATTGCATTAACTCACATGGACCTGCAATTTCTATGTTCTCAAAAGCATTTGAAAACCACAAATACAACAGCTCTGGTTTATATTAATGTTGCATTAATATGTGGGGGGATATTCTTGTGATATCAGATCTGCCACAGTTATCCCATATTTGAGAAACTGTATCTTAGATTATTTGATATTGCTTTCTCTTCTCCATATTTATCTTCAGCACTACAGGGTGAAATTAAATGTATTCATATCTTAAGCTCCTAAAACTGAAAGTCATCTTTGTATAGAATTCTAAGCAGTGATATGTTGAGTGACTGCCAAAATATTTATTCCATACAAAAGTTTTGATATTGATGCAGCATTGTTGCTAAAGATAGCAAGTCAGCTGCAGTCACAGTCATGGTATATACTCTAAAGATGGTCTGGCACAAACTTTTGCATATCCTAGATTTCTCCAGCAAATGTCTCATTGGGTGTCAAGTTGCTGTTATACTACTTTGAGATATGTAACAGAAAGTAAGGGGATGGAAACTTGTGAAATCTATCCTCCAATTTCTTCCACTGGAAAGAATATTTTAGGAATACTCTGCCCAGTCACCTTTACCCAAATCTGCCCTTTTCTATTTCATTTATATGCTGGTCTTAATTATGTGCTTCATCTGTATGCTGGTTTTAGCTATTTGCTAAGATTACCCTTAGGTAATCTATTTTCTCTTCTAGGCTGTTTGTGAATGAGTCAAACTTTATTGAGTATTCACTGCTCAAATGAAATGGTTCAATTCATTGGACTCCCTGCATTGAAGCACATTCAAACTGTTTCTAGCTCCTTTTGTGCTGACCATGGTACATTGCTTATTGTGTTCTCAACAAGGCAGTCAGTCATGAGAAAGTCTTGAAATGAAGGCTCCATTTGTTCCCTTGTTAGTCTACTTAAACAATAATTGCACCCCTCTCAGGTAAAAATATGTGCTCAATTTCTAATTTTTACTGTATGGCTTTATCTTCCCTTTGTTAGCTCTTATTATGCCATCTGATGCTTGTCTATAATGTGGATTGTGTGACACTGCCATTTGTTTGGCTCTTGCATACTGTCAGCTCTTTACAGAGCATTACCCTCAACTGGACGTGGTATGGGGAGCGAGGGTACATGGAACTGAGATTGTTTCCAGTTCCTTTTAGCACTGTCTGTGGCAGCTCATCTCAAAGCTGCATTTGCAGTTGGTAGCCCATGCATTCAGAGCAGGGCTGGATCCACTCCCTATATCTTCCATGTTCTGTCTCTTAAGAAAATGCTACCAGTAACCTCTAAACACAAAAGTGCAAGTCCAGACTGATAGCTGCTTTTACACAGCCACTTTCAGTCTGGCTTGTGCCTGTAGTAGCCCATGGAGAGCCAGCTGTGTGCAAGCACACCTGGGTAGTTTGTAGAGCTTTGCATACAAAATGCCACCTGCTCCATTTACATAATTCTGACTTCTATGAACTGTGAGTCATGCCAGCCAGCCTGCACTAGATTAAGGGGTTTGAAAGGCAGCACTATTGATCTACCGCTGTGTTACTGATAAGTGTGAAATATTTTTTTTTAAATAGGCATGTAGCAAATGTAAAAATAAAAGCTCATTGTTCTTGTTGCCTTTTAACACCCTGATAAGGCACCTCCCATAGAAAAGCAGTGAAGGTGAAGTTTCCATTCCACCCATCTCTGTTTGGATGAGGAATTTCAGTTTTCCTGGAGACATTTTTAATTGCTTATGATAGCAATGTAATTGCTTATAGAGGAAAAATGAAAGAGGGAAACACCAGGAAAGTTCTTTTGAAAAAGTTGATGTATTTCAATTAAATAGGACAATCCAAGGGTAATTTAAGTTGAGAAAAGAACATCAAAAAGATTTACAGAGAATCAAATTATATTCAAGTGTTAACATTAGGAATCAAAGTAATAGATAGGATAGATAAGATATTGCATTAGATTTATATTTGGCTTATATAGAGAAATGTTATACTTGAGAAACACAGAATTTTTACAGCAAATGACAAGTGTTATTATCACCATTATACTTTGGGGAAGCTGCAGATTCATAAACTGAGAGTGTAGGAACTATATGCCAAAGAACAAAGAGAACTGCTAACAGAACTAGGTCTCTTGATTCCCACTCTGGTTTTTTATTTTCAATTGGACCTTATTGAATAAAGGATAAATCACATGTATAAATTTTAAGGAATCCTTTCCTTGTTGTCTTTATCGGATATTGCGCTTTCTAACATTTGCATAAATGGAAAAGAGAAAGCCTTTCTTTGCTGGGTATATCTTTCTTTTCCACAAAGCTTTAGAAAATGAATTGAAAGCAGTTAGAACTGGTAAGGGACCTGGTAGAGTACTAATATCTGTGAGAAGTTCATACTTCTGGAATATTTTAAAATTTGAGTTCTAAGCTTCAACGAAAGCAATGATATAATAAAAAGGGAATTTGGAGTGGGCTTCATGTTAAGAAGAGATGCAGAGCATTTCTAATGTGCACATAGATAGTCTTTCTGCCTCGAGCAATGGGGTTATGTTACATTAAGATGACACCTGTCCATTGGATCGCCTTGCTGAATATATATTTGCTCCTCAGACTGTCAGCTTTCGGTTTGGCTTTTTTTTTTTCTGGCTCTCTGTTCTGTCTGATTACAGCCTGAGCCTCAGCTGTCTCAGAGATGCCTCTCCCAAACTTCACATTTGTGTTTGAGAGCTGTCATTCCCTCTCACCAGCTGCTTGTCCCACCTAATAGTTCCTCTTTGTTTCCTGCTTGCTCCTTTTGTCTATTTATGTATACATTAATGCATGTAATTCTGGAATATACTGGTAATGCTTTAGTGCAGAAGCAAGACATCTTAAGTTTGAATTTCTTATAATTTGCCTTTTCATTGGCACTAACAGAATCTGGTTTAATTTTATTTCATGCTACAAAGAAAGGGCAATTTTTTTAAGGTCTCTGTGGAGCTGTTTTTTTTCTCCATGCAGGCATTCATGGTGTACCTATCTCATCATGGTACAAATTTCAGTAAGGTTTGTTTCCCTCTCCACCGCCTCCCTCCCCCGCCCACTGTTATGCAAGCATTGGGAGCCAGTGATAGGCATATTTTATAAATTAAAAAGAAATCAGTCAGTACATTGAAGCAATTAGTGTAAATGAGTTCAACAGACAAACAGGCAGACAGGGTTCTTTGTGATGTTGTCTTTTCCTGCCCCCACAGCCTTAAGTGTAGTACAAGAACTAAAGGAACAGAGTGAAAAATGACCACATATAGTGGGCCAGGTTCCAACCTCAGTGACAGAGTTGTAAATCCAGAATAAGAACATAAAACCTGCCATTCTGGGTGAGCGTGAAAGTCCTTTTAGTCCTTTTATCTCAGTCCTGGAGAACAGTGGGCAAAAGCAAAGGCCTAGGACAAGAATAAGGCAGATAAAGTATATTTCTTTTGCTGTAGCCTGTGAACTGGAACTTAATTTAGTGGAGACAGAGATTGTAGTCAATGATAGAGTTTAATAGCCACAAACAGACCTCTCCTCTGTGATCTAAGCCCTTCTTAAATCTGTGTATGTTGGGGACACTGCAGTGTCCCTGTGCAGTGAAGTCTATAACTTCTCTATGTTTTAAATGAAAATGCTCTTGCTTTCAACCAACTGCCTGATCATTTCACAGAATGCTCCTTCTTGTATTGTGAAAAACAGGGACTGCACTTTCCTGTTTGCTATTTTCATGCCATTTGTAATTTTATGGTAATTTCCCTGATGCCACTGGAGGCCCTTTTAACTGACATTGCTGTAAGGCAAGGTCAGAGACTGTTTTTAGGGAATCTGATTAATTCAAAAGTCCAGCTACTACCTTTGTCAGGGTAGTCTTCCTAACCATCTCTGTTTGCAAGATGAAAGCACTTTGGAGTGTGGAATGTGCAGGGAAAAGGGAGGGAGGTGAGGGATATATAACCTAGGAGGTGCCTGGAGACATTGCATTTCAAACACAGCACTCTCCAAGACACACAGATGGGCCCAAGCAGGGTCCTGTTCTGCAAGGAACAGAATTGCTAGGGTTGGAAGGAGCCTATGGAGATCATCTTATCCAATGCCGCTGGCAAGGCAGGGTCACCTAGAGCAGGTTACACAAAAACATGTCCAGGTGTGTTTTTAATACCTCCAGGGACAGAGATTCCACAACCTCTCTGGACGACCTGTTCCAGTGCTCTGCCACCCTCGATGCAGAGAAGGTCTTCTGCACGTTGAGGTGAAACTCCTTGTATTTTAGTTTATGGCCATTGCTCCTTGTCCTGTCATTGGGCACCACTGAGAAGGGTCCTCTTGACACCCACCTTCAAGATATCTATATGCATTGACAAGATCCCCTCTCACTCTCCTCTTCTCTAGAATAAACAGGTGCAGGTCCCTCAATTTCCTCATAAGAGAGGTGCTCCAGACCCCTAATCATCTTTGTGGCCCTTCATTGGACCCTCTGCAGTCACTTCTTGTCTTTCTTGTACTGGGGAGCCCAGAACTTGCCTCAGTAGGTCTGAGTAGAAGATGAGGATCACCTCCCTCGACCTGCTGACCCACACTCTTCCTGATGCACCCAGGGATATTGTTGGCCCTCTTGGCCTCAAGGAAACACTGCTGGCTCATAATCAGTTTGTCATCTACCAAGACTCCCGGGTCCTTCTTTGCAGAGCTACTCCCAGCAGGTCAGTGCCAAACCTGTACTGGCACTTGGGATTAGTTCTTCCCAGGTGCAGTACCCTACACTTGCCCTTGCTGAACTTCAGTAGGTTTCTCTTTACCCAACTTTCCAGCTGATCAAGGTCCCACTGAATGGCCACATAGCCTCCAGGTGTATCAGGCACTCTCCCTAGTTTCTTATCATCAACAAACTTGCTGAGGGTGCATTCTATTCCTTTGTCCAGGTCACTGATAAACAAGTTGAGTAAGGCTGGACACAATATTGATCCCTGGGGAATGTCACTGACTACAGGCCCTCAACTGGAATCTACTTTGCTGAGCATGACCTTCCAAGCAATGCCATTCAGCCAATTCTTGATCCACTTCTCTGTCTATTCATCTAACCCACATTTCCTGATCTTACCTACTAGGATGTTATGGGAGACAGTGTCAAAAGCCTTGCTGAAGTCTAGGTAGACAACATCTACTGCTCTCCCCTCATTGACCCATTCTGCCATGCCATCATACAAGGCTATCGGATTGGTCAAGCATGACTTTCCCTTGGTGAAACCATGTTGACTACTCCTGGTGACATTTTCTTCTACATGCTTGGTGATGACCTCCAGAATTATCAGTTCCATCACTTTTCCAGGTATGGCTGGTAGTTTCCCAGATCTTTCTTCTTGCATATCTATTATTCATATATAATTTGATTTTTCTAACTTTATTTCAGATAATCTCTTCCTATTTTCCGAAGTCCCTATTTAAGCTATTAGTTCCCATTCTGGAGATAACATCATATAAGCTCCCAGTAACTAACATAAACACAGTCTGGGAAGGGCAGATGACAATTTCTTCCTCCACCCTGTCTAATTGCACATCAGCATTACATTAAGTAACCCTTCATCACTCATTTCTCAGCTAGAAGAAAGCAAAGGGAGTATTATAGAGGTACGCATGGTCCATCTGGTCCTTGGGCCTTGCTGCTGTCTGGGAATCTACTTTGTAGATACTCAGAATTGGTTGTCTTTTAAACCATTCAGGAAATATAATTCTGGTACATGGAAAAGAATGAGAAAATAAACAAACAACCTGCTGCAAAATACTTAAATACATGAAAATTAATTTACAGACTTTTGATCAATATGTTCTGATGCAAATGAAATGGGTATATTGCCATGGAAAGAGTTAGGATTTGGGGCGTATCTTCTGCCCTTCTAGTAGAGAAATTCTTGAGATTTGTGTGAGAATATGGGAGCCCAAGTGCACATGTGTATGTGTATGTATCTGAGAGACTGTTTTGTCTTTGATTCCTCCTTAAATCCACTAATCCAGTGTCTTCCCCTTTATCTGTCATGATATTGCGTCTTTGAAGAGTTCTGTGCCTGAGAACAGGCAGGTCAACAACTCTTTGATTTTGTGCTTAATGCATACAAATTGAATAAACACACCAGGAAATCCTAATTCCCAATGAAAAAGTATTTTTAAAAAACTGACAGTTTCTTGTGCTCAAGATAACATAGAGTGACACATCTTCATCACAGACAGTGACTCATAGCGAGGGGTTGAATTGTTTGGGGGGATTATTTTATCTGTTAGCTGAATCAAGCTAAGAAATATGGAGGTGCAACCCTGAATATCTTACTAACTGCCAAAATAATTACATCATGGGCAAAAAGGGGAGATGAAAAGTGCTTACATCAATTTCTACTCTTAGTCAGTTTATGTGTTCTGGAAAAAGTCTGTATCTTGTATCAAAGGCCTCAGGCAAGTTTCATACTTTACAGTCTGACAGCATCTGCCCTTCAAATGTAAAATGTTTATTTTGATAAAATGTACTGCTGCTGTTGTTATTTTCTCATCGTTTCATTCAGCTAGTTTTGTTGCTTAAATCCCTCCACAGGATATTTCACCCTGTGTATATTTTGTTCACTTTTAGTGTTTTACACTGAAAGATGGCACAGTTAATGCTGCATTCTCCATGCATTCCCTTTTCTCCAAGGCATCAGTTGTTCCTAGAAGTGTGCTATGGGTAAACACAGGCATTTATGGAATCAGAATCTAAATGACTGGAATTATTTAAAAAGCAAAAAACAAAGAAATTAGAAGTATCCTCAGTAGAGAAGGTGGACAAAATATGTGATCTTGCACTAAACCCTGAGGTCAGCAATTTCTCTACTGTGGTTAGCCAGACTGCATTTTTTGTTCTTAACTAAGGAAAAATGTTATTGTCAGAGCTACAGTGTAAGCTGCCCCTGTGGGAGGTGGTGAGAGCCCCAGCTCCTGGCAATCTCAAGGAGAAGACAGGATGCCAGCATAACCTTCTCCTGTCATCCTGTCCCTGTGAGAGGTATAATGCTGAAGCTCAAGTGTGGTGGGATGCAGGGGCTGGATGCTGCTTTCTCTCTGAGAGACCTTGCAGGGGGCTGTTGCTCCTCGCTGACCTCTATGTACTGGCTCTGCTGTGCAACCCTTGAAATCCTCACACAAGCTGTCTTTGGTACCATTCAACAGATCAGCAAGGGCCCAACTGAGCAGGTAGGAAACCCACAATTTGGGAACCAAAGCAGAGGCAATTTCCTTCTAGCACTGTGTCCATTCAAAAGTATTTTCTCTTCTTCCTCACAAATAGTCAAAGCAGAAGTAATTATATATGAGTGGCTAAATCCTTCAGTTATAGCCCTCCCAAAAGTAGTTAACTCTGTAGCAGGGTTTGGACATGCTTTGCAGCCCACCATTTTTTCTCTCATAGGAGTTCGGCATTACACAGAAAAACTGGAGGGAAAAAAATTAAAGAAAGAGTTAGGAAGGCATCTCCTCCTGGGAGAGTGTAGCATGGGAATTGCTGTTGGCAGGAGAACGAGGCCCCTGTGCAGAGAGAACCTGCAAGTCAGCAAACAGGGAAAGCTCAAACTCAAAGGAAGCTGTTTGACTATTTTCAAAAGCAGGCATGGTGGGAATTACAGAAGAGAACAGGTAGGTTTGATATTTTAAGAGAAGAGCTGGGGACTCATTGGCTGCCATCCTGTTTTCCTTGTGAACATCAGGAACGACTGCATCTGCTGAATGATGCCTAAAATTATTTTTCAAGAGGGGAATGCCTGATTGCCCTTCCCAACAGTTATTTTGAGCATCAGCTGCTGTTGCAGTAAAGTATCAGCCATCCCCTTGGCTCCTAAATAAAGACAAGGAGAAAATGGGGGTGAAGATTTAACCCTTTGTTATCCAGGAGTCATTTGCTTTATGATCACCATATTTTTTTAAAAAATGCTTTCCTACATTCCTTTTTCCTTTTGTTGTTTTTTCTCTTTCACCCAGAAAAAAAATCATCACACATCTAAATGTAGGAAATTCTCTGCACATGCTTCTTTAAAGTCTTCTGCTCTATGAAGTTACATGTTCTAAAGCAGTGCTTGGCAGGTGACACTACTTTGCCAGGTGTAGATCTGCAGAGTGGGAAGACAAGTTATCAACTGATAGTGGCAGACACAGAAAAAAGGAAGTCAACTGAAACTGGTAGAATATTGCAAAGGACAGATATCCCCAGGTCATTCTTTGTGCTGAAGCAGCAAGTTTTAATTCTGAGGGAATTAGTGATTATTTCCCAGAATGTTTCATATTTAGATCTTTGCTATGTGGTGATTCAAAACTTGACATTTTGCCATCTAACCTCACTTGTCTCCAGTGGTGTTACTTTGTATACCTCTTTGTGTACATATGTATGTGTATATATATGCACTTGTAGAAATCCTTTTTCAGTAACTACTGTCCTCTCCAGTCTTTTAAAGATAAAGAAACGAGTATTACTGTAACTACAATACTAAAAATCATAGCACAGCGGCAGACCAAGTGTTTGACTTTGAAGTATTAACATAAGAATATTTCTTTGGTATTGTAACTTGATGTCTGCATTGCTCCTCTCAGAGCTGGCCATTATTGGTAGCTGACAGCTGGGGAGCAAACAAGTACCTCTCTGCATGTGTGTTTGGTCCCCCTAGGACTATAAATATGGTTTTACACAACAGAAGTTACAGCGGGAGGGTCCAATTCTGGTAATCGTTTCTCAGTAGAGAGATCAGAAGGCTGGAGACATGGAAAGAGAAGAAAGGGGATTATTATAGTTAGACCTGAGAAGAAGAACCAAAATGGCTTATACAAGTCAAACAAATTTTAGGATGGACTTTCAGAAAAAGTTCTGTGAATAGTGAGGTCCATGAAAATATGAAACAGCTGTGTTTTGCAGGCTGTTGTGTGGCTGATGATGTTTGAAATGTAACTGGACAAAGAGCTCAAGTAAGTCCTCTAGAAAATAATCATTTGGCACTGGGATGGAGGAAATGACTTAATAACATGTCTTTCCTTGTCTAATTTCTGTGGTTTCATGATTGCCTAGGAGTCTTCTGCCTGGTAGTCTTACATTCACTGTTATAAAATCTTGTGGCATAAAATTAATCTAAGTGAGACCAGAGTTCAGCTAGGAGTGTGTGCAAGTAATGGCAGTGATGCAACTGCAACTGGCCATGAAATGTGAAAAGGAAGCTTTAAGAGAGAAAAGTGAAGCAAGGTTTCATAAGAAGCTATTTGCAAGTTCTGCCTCCCTGCAGTGCAGTCAGTGGAGTCAGTACTCTGCACCTTAAGTTCTTTAAAACCTGCATCCTAAATACATGCTCCTACAAACATTCAGAGACTGATGAAACTTGGTTCCCTTGAGGAGATTCACTGACCTGACCTGATTGCAACTGCTCCTGTGTAATGCCATACCCTTTCTGTCATAAAGCTGGAAGACCTTGTACAGACATTAATGATGCTGCTACAAATCACAGAGATGTGCCCAGTGAGTCACTGGCACAGCAAGGCATAGAGCTCAGGTCTAGTAAATCAACTTTTTCCCTTCAAGAAGAAAATGCTTTAGGTGTTTTTATGCAGTGTTTGAAAAGTTCCTTTTATTTTCAATGAAATTATAAAAAAACCCCAAGAACTTAAACATCCACCCCAAAACCTGACTTTGAAGACACTGAATAAAATCAGTTTTACTGGTGTAAGGAATATAGCATATATATTTAAGGAATTTATGTATATTGAGACATGAGATCTAACAGAAACAATTTTATGCCAAGAATCTACAAGTATACAAGCAACTAGGAAAGGCACAGGAGTTCAAAAACTGAAACATTGCACTGCCAGTCTTTGAGAGAGATTTGGTAGAAAATTAGAAACATTGGTGTGTCTTCTGATTGTATAGGTTTAAGATTATTTAAGACTATTATTTCTACTGATTTTAGCACATGGTCTACCTACACTGCTACCCAGATAGCTCCAGAAGTGACGTTAGCTACCATAACACCAGAAGCAAGCCTGGAATTGAAGTCTAATATTCCCTTATAGTGTCTTCTTTTAAGCCCAGTAGGACAGCAAGCCTTCCTCTGCATGGCCTCCTCTCTGCTTGCCCACTTGCAGCAGAGCCCTGTTCACACCACTAAAGCTTTAGGCCTTAACAGGAGGCTTTCCTCAGTGGCCGGTGCTCAGTACATACCATTTCACCTGAAGACAGAGCTATGACTAATAATGCAAACAGGTTGATTTAGCCACTGCCTTCATGTTTTCAGATGATCTGTGTGCCTGCCAGTCACACACATGTCCTGTCCTTGCTAGAGGACAGAGTAGTTTTGCAATTAGGACTGTGAAGTACTGTTGATGAACAGCTCCCATTGACACCATGACAGTTGTTCAATAAAAGAAAGACAAAATGAGATTTTTCCCACACTTTGCAAGTATGAGGCTTACCTTTTGGAAACAATAAAAGATGTTGTCACAGTCACCCACTGCCCTGGGCAGCTGCAAGTCAGAAATGAGAGCTCTCATCCTGCCAGACCTCCTTTGAAAACAGATTGCACAACAGCGCCAATAGCAGTTATAATGGCAGTAACAACACATGTATTTCTTCGTGAAACAGTAACAATTAAGAAAAGCTTAAGCATTTTCTGCGAAGTCAGAACTCTTTGAGTCAGCAAGAAAAATGACAATGGCTCCTCTATGGAGGTCTCTGGAGAGTAACAAACAAAAAAGCCAAACCTGTAAGTGCCACAGCTATCAATGCTTCTCTTTTTTCATTCTCTCTTAATAACAGCTTTTAGCCATAAAACCGAAAGAGAAGATTTTACTTTCCAGTTTACCTCAACCTAAATTCACTTTTTTTTTTAAGTTGGAGGAGTCAACATGGACTTTTACAATAAAAGGACTCTCCTTGGAAAATCCCACGTTTAGCCAGTTTCCCATAGTAAGTCTGAAATAATTTTTGCTCCCCCTTCAACTGCCTTGACCTCCCAATGAAAGGCCAAGATAATTAGATTTATTACTCTACCCAGTTTATAAATTTTCACAGGAAACAATTACTGTCAGAAATAATTAATGTTTCATCTTTAAAAATTCATTATTGGTCTCTTCCCTCCCTACCCTTTTTCTTACTTGAGAAGATAGATTTGCTTTACTTACCCATAGAACTATATTTTGTGTCATAAAATTTGGCCAGGTCCAGAGCAGGTATATTTTTCATCACAGCAGTATTAACTAAGGCTATTTTTATTTTATCCATATGTTTATGTTCTCAAAAGCTTGGTGTAGATACAGTTACATTGAGTGGAAAGTGGTTTTGCCAGTATAACTTATTCCATGTGGGAACCAGTATTTTCTGTACAAGCAAAATTACTTTCTTTTCTGTCTGGCCACTAGAAGTTGCACCCACACAAGGATGGCTTGCCAGGACAGTTATATCGGTAAACTTTTCCTCATGCTGACCTGGTCTCCAAAACAGCATTGCATAAATAATAGAGGCAGGTGGGAGCAATCATAACTGAATGCCAAAAAAACTGCAGCTGAGTTCATTCTTATGTCAGAAGCACTGTGGTGCCGTGGTTCTGTCAAGGGTCAGCTATTTTGGGCTGGGTGGAGAAGACTGCAGAAGATGACACACTTCAGAATTGCTTAAATTCTGCCTTTAGAAATGACTGTACAGTTAAAGCTGCTTTGGAAAGGAGTAGGGCCAGATTATGGCATGACTCCAATTCCCAGGTGGTCAGGACTAGGACTAGAAGCTAGAAGAGATGAAACAAAAGGAAAAGCTCTCATGGGAGTAGCTGAAGAGGAGACTCTTTTTTAGTTGAGCCAGGGAAGAAGAGAAGAAAAGGAGCTAAGTGTGGGATGCTGGCAGACAGAGACAGGCACTTAGATGGGCCAGGCCAGTATGAACACACAGCTCTTTTAACACGCTTCTCTGTACTGGCTCTCTGTGCACGCTGGATGAAAATCAAGCTATTGGCTCTAATTTAAAAGCAATGGTTAACTCTGTTCCTGGTGGTCTCCAGGACTGCCTTGTGATGTCTTTCAGTTCAGCTTCACTACTGGTCCCAAAGGCTGGACTCCAGTATAGCAACAGTATATGCTCTTCTTGGGAGAAGACTTCTTGTCTGGAATTTGCTAGTTTCTGCAGTATAGTAGCATTCAAAATGGATCAGTCATTTAGATTTAAGTTTTTTAATTGACTGTTATGTATTAACTTTTGCATGCATTTAATTCACGTGTTTTGGCCATGGGGGTTAATTTTCAAGGAATGTACCTGGCAGAGCCAGGAATGATCTCTGCTCTGAATCAACTTTTTTGAACTACACCAGTTGTTACTGAATGTTTCTCTGAGCATCTGTAAGGCACCTGGACACTGTGATGAATGTCACAGTCTAACCAAACTAAGTAATGCCTATATAGTATGTAACAGATAACCTGAGTATCTACCGCTGGTTATGACATTTGTAAACTTATTCACTGCTTTACATAAATAAGGGATGTTGTAAATATTTAGACATTGTCCTTCTCTGTATGAAAGAATAGAAAGCAAAGTGTATACTGGAAATGCCAGAATAGCCTTATAAAATAAAACCAAAAAAACCAACCAAACGAACAAAAATTGGGACCATTTGGCAATAAGTTTTACTTCCTTATTTGAATTAAAACACTGGACTTAACCAAGTGATGTTCACAGGTCTTCCATGATTTTCTGTATTTATTAATACTTAGGCTTTAATTATGGTCAGCAAAAAGCTATACAGGGAATTCATACAGCACCAATGTACTATGTCTTATCTTTATACAAAGAGAAATATTATCTTTACCACAGCAGTGGAAATTTATCCAGAATGAGCTTGAACCCTTTGCTGTTAATGCCTAAACCCTGAAAAACATTTCTTGCAACATGTTTCTACTGCATCCTGTTGGACTCATTTTATAGTTTGACAATGGCATTATGGATTGCTTAATCTTCCCTTTTTGTAAAGAAAAGTCAAGACTTGCCTTCCTACTAGAACAGTGTTTCTTTTGTCAACAGAGGGTTAATGAATAAAATTGTTTTCAAGGTCAGATAGGCAAGTCAGGCTCATAAAAAATCACCTCATGCTTCAGCAGCGATAAAACAAGAATTGCAACTCAAGTTTTGCTTCTTTTTCTTAAAACCATCTGATTAAAAATAATGACAGAACATTATGACGTGCATCATAGGTTTGAAAACTAATTCATACTCTTCCATGTTGTTGCATTAGTGACTAACTTCCAGTATCTGCAAAATAATGTAAGGATACAAAAAGCCCTCTGCAACAAATGATAAACTTCTATGCAATATCAGGATCAGTTTAGGTGTTTTAACAAAAGACTCATATAATAGAAAAATGTTTTTATCTTGGTATATCACTTGCTTTCTATTTTACTGCTGTTTGGTCTCAGTAATTTGGATTACTGTATCCTTTTAACCCCTTATAATGCCTATTGAATTTAGAGTTGATTCTTGGTTCCAAATCAAAATTTATCAGTTAGACAACACCTGTTAAATTATCAGTTAATGATGGTTCTATAGATACTTTTTCTGTTTGGCCAGCAAGATATTCAAAAGCTTTTTAAAATGGCATATGACAATTAAATTGCATGCTGTGAAAATCTGAGTTTTGCAGCTGGTTTTTTCCTCATTGATATACTTAAATAACCTATATCTCAGTAGTGCCTCAGATTAGGTTTAATGGTAAATTTAGTCAGGAATGTGTTTTCACACTTGTAGGGCCATTATTCATTACTGCGTTCATGTGCCAAACTGCCTCAGCACAGCAGCAGGTAAACAGCAGTAACGATCCCAGTAACAGCCCTGTTCATAATCTGAGGAACATGAATAAAGAACACACTTCTAATTTTGCTTCTTTTTTTTCCCCAGCTACTTTGGCCAAGCAGATCTGAATTTGTTGTTTGTGTTTCTTTCCCCAGGCCTCAAGCAGAGTGCACACAGATGACAGCCATATTTTGATATCCAAATACACAAAGATTTCACTTTCACCAGTGAAACTGAGAATCAGTCATTTTAAGTTGCTTTGCTGGGTTTTTTTAAGCCACATTCACCATTGTGTCAGCGGATCCACACACTCGTGATAATGTAGCAATCAGGCTAAAAACCAGAATTAACCTGACAGCTAAGCAATAGGGAAACTTGAAGAACTGGGGGTAAATCATATTGATTTCAAAGGTTTATGTATTGGAAAATAGAAAGGCTCAGGAAAGCAGTGGGGCAAAATTAATTTTTATATAAATTAGAGTTAGAAGAGCTAAATTGGAAATACCTGTGGCACCCTCAGGCCTCTTCCTTTTGTTACTATCCTTCATCAAAGCCATCTAACTCCAGAAGTGCTCAAGACTGAAGCACCTCCGTTGCTCTTGCTTGTTTCACTGTGTATAAGAAAGAGTCTGCTTTGTTGTAAGCAAGGACTCAATTTATGAAAAACTTTAAATAACATTCCTCAAATCATAATTCTTCCCAGGAGTTAATGGAGACTCATCACTGTCTTCTCTCTTCTCTCTATTGTAAAGCTAATGGTATAGATAAATCATGAACATATTTGAAGCACACCATATAGTTTTGTCTTATTCTGCTCTTTGCGTGGTATAACTGCCATCTTCTAGCTAAATTTAGATTACAATAAGGATTTGAGAGTACAAGTTACTATGTATAGCAAGAGATAAATACTTGAGAATGGTAACTATATCCTGCATTTTAGAATTATCACTGTGACCAACTGCCCATGAAATGCTTTTCATTTTAATGTATAGTGTGTCTGTATATAATTCTAGATCTGTATTTATATCTGCAGCCATATGCTGTTAGATTTCCATCTCCTGTTCAGACAAATTACTGAAGCTGCAGTTGCCAAAGCAAACAGAGTTCTTTTTTCTTTTCTCAAAAGCACCGAACACAAAACATATGACGCACTTCATTCTTTCTTATGTGATAACATTTAAAATAACAAGCTACTAATATGCATGATGTGTAAATGGGCAGCAAAGTTAAAAACAGAGGGAAATGTAAGAGTCATACATTTGTTACCAGCTACTAATCAGAGCAGCTGTTTGGGGAGTCCTCCACAGAGAACGCAAGAAACCCAGGTGCATGCTCTGTCATAAGTCAGTATATTTTCTTGCACCCCTGATTAGTCTAGAAGATGCCATTGCTCACTTCAGATTGTTTAGTGGCATAGTCTGCTAGAAAGTTTTCTGTAAATCACTGGAGATTAATGTCTTGCCATCTGAGGACTGCTGGGGGCTGGTTTGTTGGTTTTATTCATTTTGCTCTGGTCTACTCATTGGAGTGGGGTTCCAGGGACAGAGCCTAACTATTGAAGGAGAAATTACTGGTTTAATCAGAACTGTAATAAGCTCAGAGATTAATTTCAAGGCAGGGAATAGCAATAGGTTCATTGATAATACTGTCAATATATCACTAGACAAAGCTCCAGAAAGGTACGTGCCATATCTCAGTGAAATCTTGTGTTCATCTGCTGATTTGATAGCAAGCCTTTTTCAGTGGAGCAAATCTATATATATTTTCTAGCCAAGAGTTATGAGTGGGAGTTTTGCCTGATTTCAACAACTTAGTAATCTCTCTCTTGGCTGACAATGAAGCAATATGAGTATTTTTTTACAAATATTTGTCTGGCAGGGTCTCATTTATATTCCACTGTATGAAAATGTTTGAGAATAAATGAAGCAGCGTTGTCAGCTACTCTGTTATCAACACGCTCCTTGTAGACTTACCGAAGTTTTCAAGAAAAAGCATGATCACCTCCTGTTTACCTGCATGCCCTATGATATCTCATAAATGCTTGCATATGTCAGCTAGAATTCAGCTTGGAAAGCAACAATTTGTACCAAAAAGACCCAGCAAAACCCACTTGGCAGTGTAATAGTCAATCTGTTTCTAGGGTGAAATTTATCTGTGATAGTTTTAATGGCATAAAAATTGGAGATTTAGTTTAGCATAGTTGTCTAGACTCCTTAGGATGACAGTAATAATGTAACAGGTTTTAATATTGATTAGAGGAATTTATACAGAGCAGTGGCCCCTGTCACAAATTGTTGCCAGTCTTTTACACTTAAGACCAAACTCAATGTTTTCTCCCATTTTTCAAAATATTTGCAGCAGGTAATTTCCTACTGAGGAACAAAACAAATGACAGCATAGTAAATCTCAAAGGTTGTGCTATTCTATGAATGGTACTGTACTCTAAAAAGAGAAGATTAGTACTTTACAGGGCAGATATGGTCCCTTCCAACCCAACTGTTTCTGTGATCTGACTTTTCCGCTGGAGGTGGCTGATTTTTCTTTCTTCCCGGGGCTGTAGACATAAACAAGATTCCTGTCTGTCCAGGGAGCTTTAAGTGATTGAAGTTGGCTCAGGCGCGCTCTAGAGTTTGTTAGTGCAACTCGAGTTGTCCAACTGCAAGATCTCCAAACTGAAACTGTGTGTAACTGTCACATCCCACAGTGTAGGGCAATGTCTCTACTTTCTGTTAATTACACCAAATAAACAGCAACAAAACCTTTGTCTTAGCAAGCCTGTATTTTCTCTATCCTGTTGAAGTAAGGTCATCTGTGTCTAAGGAAGTTTGATAACCATTCAGATAATTCCAATGTTCACACGCAGGATTTCACAACTAGGTTTACTCTCATCTATTTCCCAGTTGATATAAAGCATGAATGTAACTTAACCAGGTTACAGGCATGGTCAGAGAAACTGCATTGTTCAGCCAGTATGCATACACACTTGTGAAAAACAGGGCCCTTAGCAAAGATAATAGAAAGGAAAAAATCTATGACATTTATGGTTAGCTACTCAGATGTAATTAAGGCTGATGTTTGGATAATATTAAATAATGAGCTATGTTGATGTAAGAAGGTGTCATCATTCAAACTTAATTGTGTGTCTCTTGGTTTCTTGTTTCAACTGAGTCCCTAAATTACTTAAGAGTTAGGGGAATGATTGTAGGAAAGTGATTCAACTATTAGCTTAGATGTAGTTCTCACAAAGATTACATGGAAAAAGGGATACTTATCAACTTATTTGTTCCTTTTCTTCATGCTGCATCACATGCTTGGTAGCATCGAATTACTTCTGACTGTGAGGTGGTCAAAATTCCTTAATGGAGATGTATACAAATATATTCATTTTAAAGTTGCCAGATATAGTGGGTTAAATCATTAACATGTCTTTCAGTTTGGTCTTTGTAAATTAAACTGTGACCAGATTTTACCAAATGAGAACAGAGAAAGTGCTAAAGGAAGATATTGTTTGGTTCATTTTTGATTGTGGTTAGAAGCATAGTGTTAAATATATGCTAGGCTTAGGTTAGTGCTTCATGTGGTACCACAAAGCTATTGGTTCCCTTAGACAGCTGGAATCTCTTTTGCCTGATGCAGTATGAAATAAACAGTCAAATGAGGTAAAGTAGGGAAGAGTTCTCTTCTAAGGACAATTTTATCTGCTATAATCTGTGGATGTTGAATGTAAAAACCACCACACCGCCCTGAAAACCTCAGCCAGGATCCTTATTATTTGGAACATTGTAATAGGAAGCCTTTTGAGATATCAGGAGAGTTGGAAGGGACCCACAAGGATCATTGATTCCAACTCTTGGCCCTGCAGGTTAGTTCATAGTGAAAAGTTTTCCTTGTTGATAGTCAGTATTGTGTCTATTGTCTCTTGACCTTCCACTGTGCCCTTAAGTGTACAGCACTAAAGCCTTGCACAGTCCTGATCCTTCAACCATCTGGTAAAAGCATTTTCTGAAGTACATGATGCTACCTTTCTATTCTTACTCTTTATAGAAACCTGGATGTGAGGGATGAGACATACTTTAATCTTGTTTTGATGGGGCACTCAACAACACAAATCTAGCCTATGAATCTCTCCAAACTGCACATCCATATGGGTTACAACTGTTCTCAGTGTTGTGGTGGTGCTACCAGAAGAGCAGAGTACAGAATGATGGAGCATCTGGAAGACACCGACTAGTTTTGAAGGAGCCTGATGTGAAACACAAGATCTGAAAAATGTAAGCATTTTTTTTTTTTGAGGGTGAGTTCTTGGAAATGATCATGGGAGGGATTCAATCAGTGGTGGAGACTGAGAGAAGGATGCTCAGTCTGGAGGAGCTCGGCTGCCAGAGGAAGATGATGAGACCTCCCTCAGCACCCAGAGAATCTGGAAAGGAAAATAACCTGTGAAGGGGTGAGGTAGGCATATAATTTTCTAAGTAAGGCAAGTGTATCCTTGGGGAGGGTTTCTGATCCAGTAATGATTTGGAGGCAAAGAACCATACTTTTTGTTTTCATTTGGATTTAAACTAAACTTCTCCTGATCTCCCCTGAAAACCCAGTAGATTTGGTACATTAGAAACACACTGCCAGATCCAGAGAAATCACCTTTGACAAGAAAAAAATTCTCAGTGTTGAAAGTTTCTCTGAGCAGTCCCCAAAGGTTTGGTCTTCCAGATGCAGGTGTTCACTGGTATCAAAGTAAAGCAACTATTAAATGGCAACAGCACAGATATTTATGTAGAGAAATCAGCCTTTAATCTTCTGTCCTGTCTGATGCCACACTGGCCAACTCTTGCTGTTTTGGTACAGTGGCCATAGCTCCATTGAAGTACTGTTCTGCCTGTCCCAAATGCAATGTAAAAGCTCTCTGCTAATCTTTTTTTTTTTAAATAGACCATTTAAAAAGTTACCTTTGTGTCTCCAGTCCCAGACCTTGTCATTACAGCTCCAGAGAGGATAGCTTTTAGTGGTTTGTGTAAAAATAGCCTCAGGTTTTGTTGGAGATTACCACACAGATAAAGGAGCCACAACAGGTCTTTAATTGTCTGTCTCACTGCTTCTAGTAATTTGCACTGGAATAAGAAGCAAGTGGTAGAGTTTGTGGAAAGAAAATCCATCAATCTTATTTAACATTTAAAAAATCCATCAGTTCTGAGTCTTTTAATGTCAAAAGAAGCATATTCTCTCTTCAGGTGGCATTGTGGCTGTTAACAGGAGAGTATCTACTTCTCTACCACCTCTAAACCTTCCTTTTCATCTGCTGTTAGTTAATCATTGTGCAGATTTACTGCTGCAAGTCCCTTTGCAGTCCCCACAGGACATTTCCAACTAGATACCTCTTACTGCCCTGCTTTACTTTTTATTTTTAACCTTTTTTTCACTGATAAATACATAACCCTGAATGAATTGTTGTCAGCTTGTTTACAAGATCCTTTTAAATGCTTTCCCTATTGCTGGGAGCACATCTTTCTTTTTCTTTGTTCAATGTTTTCCCTTGACAACTGAAAACAGCAATAATAAAAAGTGCCCAAGAGCTATTTTAATTCTTTATAGTTTTTATAATTGCAGTTTTCATGGGATTTCCCTGCTGTAATTTGGAAGCAGAGAGTAGTTTCCATTTTGAAGCAAGTCTGTGGTACACAGTAAAAGAGTGTGAAATGGAATTGTGATAATATGTAACCTAGGTGTTTATCAACAGATATCATTTTATTGTGTAAAAATTAATATCCTGCAGTAATGGTTATTACCTCCTATTGAGAACTTAATTTCCACTTAAATTCACAGTGCCAAGCACAAAGTAATGCTGATCCAAAGTACAAAGAGGATGATGCCTACTGAATTTTTTAATTGAAATATCTGGTATCCTTTTCAAGTACATGTGCTTTTTTTAAACCTAAGTGCTTTCATAAAATCCTTCTAGAGACCATCCTGTTTATTTGGGCTGCTGAATACCTTTCAAAAGATAGTCAGTAACAAGTGCAAGAATAGAAATTTTACCCCAGGTGCATTGTATAATGTTTTGGTAGAAATATTTAAGAATGGAAGAGGACTCATATTATAGCTACAGTGGACTGAATTCGAGAAAGAATTTCAGAAATGTAACTCAATAGATTTACAGAGATATCCCTTTTAGGGTTTCTTGGTCATTGAACTATTTTAGCTTAGGGAATCCTAGCAAAAATATTTTAGTTCATGTCAGTGTAATGTGACAGAAATGTGGTATTTCTAGCAGTATCTTAATATGACATGATTAATAGTTCACTTTTTAAAAGGTGGCATTTGTCTGAAAAGCAAAGTTATAACAATGCATAATTCAGTCTGTTTGCATTCTGATCGATTTAACAATAACTTACTTGTCATATATACTCTGTTATAATTCTCCATCAAATATCTGCTGTTATTTTTTAAGAGGTGTCAGCAGAAAAGACTAAACAGTCATTCTGTTATTTATGAATACTGGTACTGAGGTTAAATAAAAGCACAAAAGAGGAAAATACACCTGTTGAGCATGCAATACACCTGTTTTGCTATAGAACTGATTATTGTCCCCATTGCCCAAGTCAGAAGAGTATGTCTGTTTGCCTTCAGTTACACCACTCTCTAGTGTTTTACCTTGCTGTTCCATGGTTGCTATCCATGAAAAGTTGTTGTTCATTAAGAAGAGTAGCAAAACTACATCAGAGACTGAAACATTGTTATGAAATGTGTTTTCACAGAAGCCTCTACTAACACCTGGGTTATTTACCCGTGTGGGACTGCATTCAACAAAGACGGGGCTAGACCCATTTGATGCATAGGAATGGTTACATATGCTTCATTTGGTTTCTGTGAAGTACACAAGCACAGAAATTTCATCCTTCCCTTTGTTACAAGCAATGGAAAGACACCTTCATTTCAGTGGTACTCACAACTCTTCGACTGGTCATGTTGCTGAACAGTGAATTTGAGCCCTGGCCCCAAATCCTGTAAAATTACCTGTGAGCATTCCCACAGGCACTGGGAGCATAGAATCAACCACTGTTACTATAACTAAAGGTAGAAGATGCATTTAATTCTAAGAGAATGTGGAATTGTTTAAGTGCTGCTTAAGTGCTGCAGGCTACATAACAAGACAGGCACAATTAATTTTAAATAACTACATCTAGAAGAAAACAAAATTTCTTGCTCTCCAAGCATTTATATATTTGATTTTTTTTAATTTATTTTAGTGAGATTTTATGGCCATCCTGAGGAAAAAAATTCTTTAGCCATACATACTTCATGAGTTTTGTATAGAAATTTTCATAGACTTCTGGAAAACAGACATTTTCAAAGTGGGTGGTGGAAGAGATCTAATTGAGCATGGCAGGAAAATACAGAAAGCAAAGAATACCAGATAAGCTGTAAATTAGGGGGATAAGAAATGTGCATTTATTCCAGATTCACTCAACAACTCTACAATTTTAGCTGATAAATTGAGTTTGAGCTGAGTATCTTCCAAATGAAAAGAGTAAGCCTCTCTGGCTTGAGCTCAAAACTGTAGGCTCCTTGCCTGGGACAGTAATATCATATCCTTTGTGGTCCAGGCACGGGGGAGAAGATGAGGGAAACTGATCTCTACAGATGTTTTTGTTCTGTGCAGGAGACTATTCCCCATGGTGTTTTCTGGAAACAGCCTATAGGCTGGAGCTGCTGGAGAGTTCATACAGGTTTCTGATTCAATGTTCATGTTCCAGATTGCCAAAGTGGTTGAGTGACTGAGCTTTAACTTGGATCCATGAACAATAGTCTCCAAAGGACATATTGTCTGGCAATCCCAGAGTCCTTGGCACCTTGACATTTTATTCTTCCCTCCTAGTGTGTCCTCTGAACATTAGAAGGGGACAGTTTTACCATTGATCTGCTGGAGACTCTTTCATATGAGGAACAGAAGTTATCCTTGGAAGCTGGAACCACAACTGCTAAATACGAGATCGCCTAAAGAGTTACAATAGAGTTTCTCTCAACAGACATATTCTTAGCTGTTCTTTCCAACTGTGGTAAAATTATGCTATGCAGAAGCATTACTTAATCAGGTTTGATTGTAGCCACAGCACAATTTAGTCTCTTTTATATACTGCCGTCTAGTCTAGACTACTAGCTCACACAATATTAATGCAATAGAGATTAAAAGAATACTGTTGGAAAATACTGAAAGAAAGCCTTGTTTGTGTTCCACTCCTACCAAAATTGAAATTAAAATGTCTATTCTTCATCTACTGAATAGTCACTTCAATAGCATTCATTTAAAATTGCCTAAAAATTCTTAGATTGACATTCTGCAATTGTAGGTTAAAGAGAAAGGATTCGAATTATGCTGTTTTCCTGAACTGAGAAACTACTGCATAAAATTTGTGTTGGGATAGAAACAAAAGATATTAATACATTCTCTTTGTGGGTTTTTTTATGAATTTTGTTCTCTTTCTATGAACATTCAAGGTAAGAGTAACTGATTTTGATCTAAATCCAGAGTAAATTCATGAGAAACTGCTTCTGAATTCTGAACAACAAATACCCATATAGAGAACATGATTCTGCAAGAACTAAGCCCTCTTCCTAGTGCATTTTACTCTGTGAGACAGAATCTGTATTTGTGCTTATCTGAAGGCTGAAGGTCTCTTTGCCAAAACAAATTATTCATTGAAATAGTTGCATTCAGTCTTCCAGGCCTTTGGCCTAAGAGAATGAATATACTTCCCAGAGAAATCAATGAGTTTGAATTATGCTTACTGTATGATGTTCCTGAAACTAATATTGCATGAAAGTGCAGAGGAGCTTCTTTCAGAAAATAATAAAAAAAATAAACTTATGACAGAATTTTTGAAGATTTTTCTCCTATTCCAATAATTCATTTGCTGTTTATATTCTGGTTTTTCTTGTTCTATAGTATTCAGTGTATGCATGAAGTCAATATTTCCTTCTCTTTAATCTTCTTAGCTTAGCAAATATTATCTAGCTTGTGCAATATTTAGAAACCAGAAAGGGTGTTAAAATAAAAATAAACCTTCCAGTTTCCCAGTGTCATTAGAGATTCCAGATTATATTTTTCTCAGATTATTTCTTCTTTCAGTTAATATGAGTTCAATCTTCAGCTGGTATTAGCCAGTATAAACTGGTGAAGAATTACAGATTCATGTAGCTGAATTTTTAGTTTATGATTTCAATAGGTTACATTTAATGGTAACCTATAAAACCACTTTCCTATGCATCTGAAAATTAATCCACACACAGTGTGGATTGAATGATCCCTACCTACACAGTGAGGATAGAATTATCCTTACCTCTGCTGGTAGAAAAGGGGCAAGCATGAGTGAATGCACTCACGGCTAATCTGTAAGTTAAGACTTGTAGTGCGGGAATCTCAAATGAGCATTGCCACCAGGGACCACACTCTACCAGAAGCTGTAGGGTAGGTCAGATGCAGGTACTTGTATGGCTGTGTCTGATCTTAAAATATGGTGGTTTAACCACGAGGTCCTGCTCTACAATTTCTTCTCTTGATAGTATTCAGTAATAGAAAATCCTGGGTATTAGTTTGTCATGGAAAGTATAGACCAAATAAATCACTTTCATAGCAGAAATTGTGTACACATCTATTCTTAACGCATAAGACAGTGTTACTTTCTCTTGCTTTCCTGAGCCAGATGTTTGGCCATACTTTCATGTTAGATGTCTTCAAGACTAGATGAACACGGACAATAATCTTTACCTGAACCAGTCCCTCTTTCAAAGTTATCTTTTTGTAGGAAGTAAGTGAGTGTGGATCTTCCCATGACTTTTATCCACATTTATTTGCTCCATTTCTTTTTACCTGTTCTTGCTAAGATCTGGAGAAAGGGAAAGGACCTTCTTACTGTCTTGTTCATCTGTGAAAATAGATATATAGAACATACAGGAACCTCTCAGAACCTGTAGAAACAGGAGCAACAGTTTGAAGACTAAAGCCTGTGTAGTTTTTAATTTCATTCAAGGCAGGAAATTGTTTGTGGTTCCACTTGCTATCTCCAATTTATGATAGAGAAACCAATAAAGAGATGATTTTTCACTGAGCATACACCAGCATGTGGGAAACTAAGATTCAGCCAGGACCCAGTCACTCACTAAGTTCAGGAACCAGCACATCTCCAAGTTTTTGACCCAAGGTGTATTTTTCAAGTGCTGCTTTTCAAAAGACCATGAGAAATTAAGTTTACTGGTAACAGCAAGTGTGACAGTTCCTATTGGTCAGAATTATTAGAATAGAGTAGGATAGAATAGAACTAAACAGTTCAGTTGGAAAGGCCCTAAAATGATCATCTAGTCCAATTGCCTGAAGATTCCAGGGCTGACCAACAGTTACAGCGTGTTATTAAGGGCATTGTTCAAATGCCTTTTGAACACTGACAGGCTCAGGGCACCAAATACCTCGCTAGGAAGCCTGTTCCAGTGACCCTATTGACAAAGAAATGCATCCTAATGTCCAACCTAAACCTGCCCTGATGCAACTTTGAACCATTCCCATATGTCCTGTCACTGGATACCAGGAAGAAATGCTCAACATCTCCCTTTCCACTTCTCTTCCTCAGAAAGCTGAAGAGAGCAATGAGGTCTTCCCTCAGCCTCCTTTTCTCCAGACTAGACAAACCCAGAATCCTTAGCTGCTCCTCACAGGAGTTATAATTAATGCATCTTATGCTTGTCAGTTCACACTGAAACAGAAAAATAAAAATAATTGTTTCCAGTGAAGTGAAAGTCAATGTTGAATATGATGGTTACTTGGTACACAGACTGAGTGAAGAGTATTCACATAGCTTGAGCTCAGAGGCTTACAGTTGTGATACTGGAACACAGCACACATAATTGCATCTAGTGCCTGCTTTTAAAAGAGTGAGAAAGAGACACTACAGTTTTGTAGGCACAATTTATTACAGGCACAAATGCTAATTTTTTTATGGCAGACAAGAAAACAAGAAGTCAGAGGTCTGGAAGCTAAAACATTTGAACCTACACTTTAGTGAAGAGATTTGAATGAAGATTCATAATTATTTTCATTTGCAGATCTACTTGCCCTCAAACATAAATTGTTAGCTTGTTTATTAAAGCTTTTAGTAATTTAGACATTTTTTCCCACAAATTGATGTATGCCTCCATTGTTCTGTGGCCACTGCAACAGAAAATATTGCATCAGATTATTATAAATGATGATCTTTAATTGCTTTCGAAAACAACTTCTTGCCAACTCTTTTCGAAAGAAGTGTCTGACCACACCAGTTGCAGAAATGTACTCATTAAGATTTGCATTGGTGAACCAATAGTGGACATCTTCATATGCATATCTGTCTTTCGATGTATATGTCACCTGCATCCTTGTATCCTCATGTAGCCCCATGTGGGACAAGGTCAGCACTGAGAACAGGATTATTCTATTAGCTTTATAGGAGAAGGCTGACAGCATGCTGATGGAAAGACCAGTAAGACAAATGAATGAATTTACAGTGATTAAGCACACTCTCACTTGCACCTCTAGAGGAATGAGGAATTGACATTTTAATCACACACCACCTTGGCATCTGCATGGAGAGGAAGTGAAGGTAAGGAAATAGTATGCTACATCATGTTGTTTTCCTGAACCATTTCAGAGCCATCTACCAAAGGAAGGAATGGCTCGTCCTGTTGGAAATGATGGTATTGAAGAGAAAGAACAGCTGAGAGGATAATGACTAAGTAGAGTGGGCTGGTAGAATATATTTTATAAATATATATATTCAAATGTATATATATGTAGATGTAATTGCAGTCCTAATATAATGAGTTGATCACATTCACCATCACTCAGCTCTGTCTGATTAAGACCTGACTTATAAGAAGCCAGATGCTAGTGCAGAATGTGATATATGAAACATGCTGATATCCAGGATTTCCTTTGGAATACACAATGTTGGGTGGCTGCCAGACTGTTCCTTTTCATACACTAGGATTTTGTATCCAGGGAGAGGCCTATATGACATGGTGGGAATCTAACGCTTGCAAGTCTTTCAGATTATTGATTCAAACCAGTATTTCCACAAACGTTTACTTTTTTTTTTTGTAGCTGCAGCTAATTTGCACTCACAAAGGACATATATTCTTTCCTGCCTCTGAAACATCAAAGGTGGGCTGGTAATGAGATAATGGTGAGCAGAGTTGTAGCTGATTGCTTCAAATTGAGGGTAGCAATAATGACAAAGTAGCCACCTTTGAAATACAGTCAGTCCCTAGAAGACCAGCAGGATGTACCCCAAACAGCCCAACCCACAGGCATCCACCAGCACTCTCTATTCAGGGTGACCTTGGGCAGGTTAGGAACACTGAGCTGTGACTTTATTTTAGAGTAGCATATACCTGTACCATATCCTCTGCTCAGAGGATCCCCTAAAATCACTGTGTTGTGGAGCTCAAGCTAGCAGCTTCTGTCACACTGTGGGAGGGGAGATTGAAGGATGCGGCAGGCGTTCAGTGATATGGGGACACTGAGATGGCAGTGGCAGAAGTCCAAGCAGCAGAGCAGGCAGCTCCCAAAGCAAAAGTTGAATGAAAGGAGAAGGCAAAAGTAGCTGCAGGAACTCATGAAAAATCGTTTTGGTATTCGCTCCAAAAGCATAAGAAGCCAGTGCCTTAGTGGTTGGATGTTTCCTTCCAGCATATGAGCTCTATAAAAGATGCTGCATTCTGCAAATGTTTAGCTAGTTCCAACCAACAGTATGGCTGCTTTAGGGCTGGTGGGAAAAGAAAGAACAGGTGGGCAGGTGGGTAACAAGAGCTTCTGAAAAAATATCAATATTGGGTTTTATTAAGATATTTGCACTTTATTTTGCCATTATTCACCAGATAACACTTTGGAAAGAAACTTACATTTCCATTATCCAGATGTGCAACATCCTGCATCTTATGAGCTGGCTTTAAGTCTCTGGATCTCTAAAGTGTTCTTCATCTGTATCCGTGTGTTTGGTGCATTGACTGAAATGCATCAAACTGTAGGACTGTGGGGAAAAAAACCCACAACAGTGTTTCTCTTAGGAAAAAAAAGAGAATAGACCAATAATCAGTATCACTCAGTTTTGAATTTCACTTTTTCTGAATAAACACAGAAAAGATTCTATGAAGACAGCTAATCAGATGCTGATTCATCCATACATTCACAGGTTCATCATTTTTTTCCCAAACATCACTGATTAAAAGAGAAGAGATTATCAGTATAATACAGGTATGATGGATTGGAGATGTCAGAACAAGGTTCTTTGAAAACTCATTATTTCTTTTGATCTGTATAAGAGCATTCTGCAAGCACTCCTGCTGTTTTCGCAATGAAAACAGCATATCCATTGCTCAAGTAATAATCAAACTAAGTTTAATGAGCATTGTAGACCCAGATTTTCCTTTCAGGATCAATTCAGGACTCCTGGTTAAAGCATATGTGATGCACTGACTTCCGTAAGGTTCTCAGTATGATTTGTGCTAATAGCAATGACAGCAATATTCAGTATTGTTTCACTGGATCTGCCAATGTCAGCAATAGGTAATAGTTCTGAGCACAGATGAAAACTTTAATGTGCAAATTATTAGTTTTAATAACAAGCCCTGCCACTCAGGCGACCAGTTCAGTCTCTTTCAGCCCCTTTTAATATATACCCTTGGCAACCTAAATTTCCTACTATTTGATTTAGTTCTTTCTGAGTGTGCTCAGCATCACTGAAAATGACAGAATCTGTCATTGTATTAGCCACAGACTGAACTTTTCAAGTAGGCACTCAGTTAACAGCAGACTTAATATCAGTTGGCCCAACTCCTTCAGATTTCTTGGACGAGAAACTCTGATATCTGGTAATGTCAGTCCCCTTCCACTCTCAGAGCTGTTTCCAAAGAAGTTACTGAATTGCTTCAGGGACTTCTTACTGTGGTGCTTTTAAGCATGGGGATGTGCAGTTCACAGGGGATGGTTAACAGTGACATTAAAATGTTTTGCTGAAAATGTTTGTATCTAAGCAATATTGAAAACTTAATGAAAATTAATACCTACTCTTCACTTTCCTGTCATCAGAAAATATTTCTAAAGCATAACTTTAATAATAATTAAAACATACATATATATATATATAAAATCTCTTTGATAAGTCAATAAATAATTTCTTTTTATTCACAATACTTGCTTATGTATGGTCTCCGTTTCATTTAAATCACAGCTACTATGGAGACCTTTTATTTCTTGGAGCTTACTAGTGATTCCACTGATCCATTACTAGGTATTTGTCTTGTTTCTCTTCACCTCTAATTTCATCCAGATATTTAGTGCAATTTCATTTCTCTCAGTCCTTGCTAAAACTCTCCTATTTTGACTTCCACTGCAGTGACACTGCTGTTCCACCCTTTTCAGTAAGCTTTTTATTCATCTGTCTTGCATAACCTCAGACTTGTTTTGACAATGTCACTGGAGGTAATGCACTTGCAAAGTCGTTTTCGTTTGTAGCTTTTACAGTTCTCTACTGTTTCCTCTCCCTATTACTAACCCTCCAATTCTCCTTTAAGGGGTATACAGGCTCCCAGTATAGCCTCCCCGGGGAAAATCAACCTATGACATATTTTCACCTTCCATTTTTCAGCTCATGAATGAAAAGCCTGCCTTTCCAATCATGTATCATGACTCGTCATCACAACAATGTCTCTGCTCATCTGCTCTAATGTAAAATTTAGCAAGACAAAACTGAACTCCTAGCTCAGATACTGAGGGTGGATATTCTTACCCCATTGTGAAATATCTTGGTAGGTATTGGATTCACTCCACCCAGCAGGTGATAGATTTTGAACAGAAAAGCACTGCTTAGCACTGCAATTGAAATCTGAGAGGAAGTCTTGCATGTTGTTGGGATCCTGGGCTGAACTACCACCTGCTCTTCCTCCATAGAGGTGCCAGAGATGCGAGATGCTTATCAGCTCATGAGAGTTGTAGTCCAACCAGAGAAAAACATAGAGTAACAGCCATTTGCAGAACCACAATTTTCTGTACAGTAAACAAAAGTTTTTTATTTTCTGCAGTCTTGGTTAGAGTAATCATTTCATCCTCACTTCTTAGTGCAAAATAATTACTCCCTCAGTTCCCAATGTCACTCAGTTCTCTTGCTTAGAATATTCACCACACAATTACCAGTTCCACAACTTAATTTCAAGCTGTCTGTGAAACTTTTAGGGGCCTTATATTTGTGAATTTTTGTTTCTGACTTTGTGGCTTGGATAACCATGCTGTCTGTGAGCATTCTCTCTAATGGATCTGCAAACCCACCCTCTCAACTCTTCCCTTCAGGGCAACATGCACCACACATTCTCTCCAAACTCATGTTGTTTGACACGAACACAAACTAAGTGTTACTATCTTCTTTTTCTTTTATGGGTGTTGTTTGGTTTTCTTATTTTACCCATCAAAAACTATTTGGATATGAAGAAGGCAGAATGTGACCTAAAGAATAAGGTGGAGTGTCAGAGATTGAAGGAGAATGAATATGTTACGAAGGCAATTTTATCATATAACCAGTTTTCATACTCAAACCTCATTTTAATACATTTAATACTGAATTTGCAAGTCATTAATCAGAATTCATGATGATTGGTTCAGATCTTTCATGAAAAATACCTTTGTACTTCAAACCAGCAGTGAATGACAGTAGAATAAGTCCATTAAAAGAAATCAATCTGCTTTTTTTTAGGCATCATTACAGTCTTAGTGTGTTTTCTCTTGTAACTTCAGTAAATTAAATTTTTTTTAAATCGCCGAAAACAATATTTCACCCACAAAATCCAAGCTGTTCATAATGAATTGAACAATGCTGAATAGAAAGAAAGCAGAAAGAAAGACAACGCTAAAAACAAGCTGCAAAGGAATAGATCATTAATATGGCATATCCAGGTAAAACTAGCTTTACACAACCTGTCAGCTTTCAGTTTGATCCATCTTCTGGATGCTTCAAGCTCACAGAACATGAAACTTCTGTAAAACCTAAATTAAGACAGCAATATGTGACGTAATAGCTTTGGTAAATTGTTTCTTGCTCACAGGGTGGTTTCTGGAATAGGGAGGATCGGTCCTTCACATCAAACATCAATGAGTCTGGCAAAGACAGAAGAGATAAACTCTGACCCTTGTGAGCTTGTTCACCTCACTTCTACCCATTTAAATTCCAGATAGTTTGATCAGAAGGAACAGAGAAAAGCTTTAAATTGCATTATTAACAATAGGTTAAATCTTAGGCTGCTGATTAAATCAATTTCTCTCAGATAAAATCATAATAGACCTTGGCTGTATTTGTCTGACAGGAAACATGTCATTGGCAATGCTTTGTGTAGCCTTTAATGAGTGTGATTGTCATCTTCCAGCATGGAGAGTACAAAAGGCACCTGCAGGTCTGGGTGAATGGGATCACTTATCGATCAAATTGTCAAGCCTGTCAAGTGTCCAGGAACAGCTGAACAAGTACATAAAATCAATGCAATCTTGTATTTATGTCGAGGCTCCCCAGGTTAGTCAGCTGATTGAAAATTTTGACTTAATTAGTTACACATAAAAAATTATTTCTAAAATTATCTAATTCACAGTGTTCATGTGTATAAATAATCAAGTTGTTGGATAGAATTTGTCTTTTTTTTGTTGTTTTGAATAAATTTAGACTCTTTAAAAATCACTTTGTCTCAGGGTAGAATGGCAGCCTACACATCTTTTTTCTCCCTACAGGAAAACTACTTGTTAACTGTTATTTATTAATTTTATTTAGTTTCTTCTCCCTATTTACTCAGAGGCAGCTCCATTTTAAGAATGATCTTTGCTACTGTTCAGCTGTGCTATAAAGATGAGGTTGTTCTAGAAAGACAGTAAGCAGACAAGTAGAGGAGTGCCTCATCTACCCTATGAAAACTGCACACTTGCATGTGTGCTCTTCATGGTCCAAATCACTATCCTGGAGCAAGGAGAAAGGAAGGAGAGCAACCCCAGTGAGGATGTGTAGCAGAAGGAACCTTCTACTACCTCCAGCTCAACCTACTTTAGCAGCAAAAGGGGGTTTTAGGCTGATGAATGCAGAGTTGAGACCTGAGTCTGTGAAAGGCATTGGAATGGAATAAATAACATCAAAATAGCAGCCCTGTGTCACACCCTTCTTTATAACAGACAATTAACATGGCCATTTTAGTCTGTGATGCAATGCATTTCCATTTCTAGCCTTTTGTTAGCGGATATCTTTTCTGTTTTCTCTGTCATTCCACACCCACATTTTATAATTTGTTCACTGGATTTCCATTCACATCCTACCCTTTCCTCACTCTATTATTCTCCCCAGGGGCCACTTTCTCCATACTATCTTCCACATCTGTCTTCTTTCTTAATTTGTTTGCCCTATTTGCAGTCCTTAAACTCAGAGAGGAATAAAACTAATCTAATTCAAGGCTGTGCCCAAAAAGTGGCTTGTTCAATCCAAACGTCTTCTCTCTGCTGTTTTTGATACATGACATTTCTTCTTTGCAGATGGATAGAACTCATGCTTGGACATGACATGCATTATGAAGTTTGAAAGGCACAATCCGGTTTTTTTTCTTTTATTAAATCTTCTTCAAGTTTTTATCAGTGCGCCAGTCATTCCTGCACTTTAACTGTACAAACTTGCTCTACCATTGAGCCTTTGGAGCCAGATTAGTTCCCAGTTGCTTTCAGTAGGAGTTAATCAGCTAAAACTATGCCATAACGGCAATAACATAAACACCACAGTGAGCAAGTTCACTATAATTGAAAGCAATAACATAAAATTTTAGCATGTATCAGGTAGAGATAATAAACATGCTGGTAGGAGAAATCTCTTTCCAGCCCACATGTTGCTTATAAAGTCCATCCCCAGAAGGCTTGTGGATCAACCTTCTTCCTCCCAGATGTGAGCAGTTCATGGAATCTTCAAGTTTTCACACACTGCAAAACCAGAAACCCTCAATTTCTGCCCTACTCACACAGGGACACGGCTTCTTCTCTTTTTCATGAAGTGATCTCCGTGGATATAAAGCAGAAGTTGTCCCAAGTCCTAGATGTCTGAATTTTAGAAGATAACTCAATATTTAACAGCATGGCATACAACTGCAGATGTCATTGTAAATATTGTTTGAGAGTTAGACTGGGGTGATAGTAATGCAATTGTGGTGGATTTAAACTTTGTAAAATAAATTTTGAGAATTCACAAAATATTCCTGGTGATGAAGAGGCTGTAACTGTAGAGTTCTTATCTGATAATTAATGAGAACTCTAAATTAAAACCCTTAATTACATGTCTTTTTTATAACAGGGAGATGAATGCACAGTAGATGTAGTTGGTGAGTGGGGAAAAGCAATCTCTAAGGATGCTTACATGAATTTATGGGGGATAGTTTAAGATCAGAACGTTTTGAGGCACATTATTCCACAACATTTACTGGAAAGAATAATAGAGATTCATTTGAATCTTGCACAAACAGCATATTTACCTTAATAAGTGAGATATAACAGGGAGATGAATGCACAGTAGATGTAGTTGGTGAGTGGGGAAAAGCAATCTCTAAGGATGCTTACATGAATTTATGGGGGATAGTTTAAGATCAGAACGTTTTGAGGCACATTATTCCACAACATTTACTGGAAAGAATAATAGAGATTCATTTGAATCTTGCACAAACAGCATATTTACCTTAATAAGTGAGAATTTTGTTGGCAAAAGTTTTTTGGAATGAGATCTTGGATTTTAGGTTGCCATGGCCAATATAAAAAGCAGCATCTAACTGCAGATGCATAACCAGGTTTCTGATGAAATGTGTACAGTCTAATGTTAGCACTAAGGAAAGCACTTGTCATCAGTATCATTGATTTGCTGAAGTACATCATGAGTGCCTTTCTTCCTTCCTTGATCTTGCCTACCCAGTAGTGCCATATCTTTAATATCCTCTTCTACTGTATTTTTTGATTACCACATAAGACCTTTTCAGATAGTTCCTCCCCTGCAACGGGCTTTGTCTAATCCAAACTACTATTGTTTTGAAGCTGAACTCAGACATAAATCCCAAGCAAAAAAGCAATCAAAACTAAGGGAAAGGAGAAGAATAGTTTCAATCAAGATATATTCATGATTTTTTAGTTTACTTCATATTTGTTATCATCTCAGAGAACCAGATAACAGGAGTTGTACATGAGCAGAAAGTTCTTGCCCCCACACCTGGTCTGTGCATTTACCCTCAGTCGTTTCCATCACTCTCCTTCAGCCTACCTTTGCATGTAGCATTTCTGTTCATCTCATTTTCTTCAGTAGTTCCATTAAATGGCAGGACCAGAAATGGAGCACAGCAACTCTCAGAGGTGATATCCTCTCTGCCCCAGTTTTACATGTAGCCTGACAAGTCTGTGCATAGAGGAGCATCATGCTGTAAGCTCCTGTCTATTTTGTTAATGCTTCTCCCTCCTGAGGAAGATAGCTATAAATTGGGAAATGGCTGTGCTCTTTACTTCCTCTCAGTAGGAATGTGTAAATCAAACTCAGCAGGTGTCTCTCCCTTTTTCGTATGACCCAAACAGTTGGATCTGTTAGTAGCCCTAACCACTCCTAATCCTCTTTAAGTGACTGAATAAAATTGGGAAAATATTTTATTTTTCGTGTTCTATAAATAGACTGTAATTACCAGATACAGAGATTAGAAACCTGAAAGACTGCTAAGAAACGCTTTTTCTTACAAATTGGGGCTTTCTTGTTAACACTATGATCCTGTTTGTTATGACTTTAAAATTCTGGTGTTAAAAAGCTTTATCTTCCAAATAATTTGTAAATAATTTTTTAATGTATTATAATTATTTCTCTAATATTCCAATAGTTGTGTACAGAAATGAGAATTTATAGCTTAACAGGATGTGAGCTACCATTTGAATATTTAAAAGCTTCTGATTATAAAGACAGTTTCAAACTAATTGGAAAAATAAACTTTAGCAGACAGTGTCATATAGATTGCAAGTTCCTATGTATTTTTAAATGTATGAGTTGTGACATGATCCAAGAAACTTTGAAACCACATCAATTATTTTGCATCTGCAATTGCATACCACCTGCATAATGAGAGAGCAGAGGGCTTGATGATTTTTCAGGCTCGTTTCAGTGAATAGTCACATGAGCACATTGTATTGTTTGCCAGACAGATGGAAAGCTATCGATGTCCCAGAATCCCAAATTGACTTTTATTGAATCTTGGCTTGTATTTGGCTTTGCTTGTTTGTTTTGTTACTTTTGCATATTTTGATATATCAAAAGCTGAGTATTTTTTCTAAAGAGCAACTTAAATGATATACAGCTAAGTCCTTCTTTGTACATGCAGTTGAGTTGCCTCAGGAGAATTGGAAACGGGGTGTGATATATACTGTCTGAAAGGGCACATTTTAATATGTGCAGTTTCATTGTTTATTAAGTTTCAAAAAGACTCTGTAGACAAATAAGTTAATGTATGCAAACATTTGGCTCTTTTGACACCCTCCACATTCTTTTAATTACATCATAGCAGTGTTTCTAAAAATGTGACCCAGTATAGATCTGTTCAAGAAAAACAAAACAAACAAGGGCCAGAGCTGGCATACAGAAGTTAATATTCCTATTGACAAATGGTAATTCACATGCTGCAAATAACACAAGCTTTTAACAGCAGAGTATCAAAACTTTGCATCACTATATATACTTGAACATAACTTAAAGAAACATTTGTGGGTGCTTCGTAATTCCAAAATCACCAAAATTAATGCAAATACTACTTCCAAGCAAATTCATTGCAGCCTTGATTGTCCTCTTCTAAGTACTTTGCATGGCTACTTACACCAGAGGGAGACAGCTCTTAGTTACAGTGTGACATCTTGCAACCTTTTAACACCCATGTAAAAGTGTAATAACCCTTGTGTCAGTGTAAATATTACGTGCAGGCCAGAAGACACTTGATTCTTAGCTTTTGAAGAAGATCCTCCACCTCTCTCAAGCCAGATGGGTGTCCACAGATGAATCAGCTAGAGCAAATGACTGAGAAGGTCAGTGCTGTGACTGCCTACTAAGTGGGAAGGGTAAGGCCTTGATGTGTAAGGAGTCTGCCTCATCTCCTGGCTGGTGTAGGTCTGCTAGAGCTACAGAAATTTGCCTGCCCTAAGATCTTTTGTCTTGGGTATTTTCCCAGAATATTTTTTCTTAAAAATATTTATTTGAGATCTTAGAAACATTTATTTCATTATGTTACTGCTATATTACAGGACACAATAAAGTTAACTTCCTCTGGCGTCAAGTTCTGAAAAGGTTTTGGCCCTCCAATGACCAATTTAGTGTAGGTGTTGTCATGACCCACCTGTAGGGAGCACGATGCTCGGCTGAACAAAGACACAGGACCAGAGAACTTTAGGTTTTGTTGCACAGTCACCATAACTCCGGTAAACAACCCAGTATTAAGACCCAAAAGGTATTCACAAACAAGCTCTTAAATTTATGCAATAGGCTCTTAATTTGTACAGTACAGTGACTTCTCAATTCCCACAACAAACCTCTTAAAGGTGCAGGCTCACAAGCCACAACACACAACCAAAGGTGCTGGCTCACAAGCCACAGCATCACTTTTCACTCTCTTCCCACTCCCACAACAAGCTTCACTAAGGAGTACAGGGGTAAAGTATGATAGCTGTGCTTTGTTCAAGCAAAGCACAGAGTGAGAGAGAAATAAAGACAGAAAAGAGGGAGAGCTAACACAGAATATCACCAGTCCTTAGATCCTGTGTTGGTCCTACCACATGGATGTCGTGGAGCTGGGGCAAAGTATGAGAATGATAGACAAAGAGAGGAAAGAGGGAGTGTGAAAAAAAGAGGGTGGGGCAGGGGAGAGGTGATCTGCTCCCTTTCATGGGTAACATGGTGCACACCTCATATGTAAACTAGATTTTTTGTGCTGTTTCATTCATGTGTGCACAGCAGCCCTTGAGCCCTCCTGTGGGAGTGAGTTGGGTGGGGAGGGCTGAGCAGGAGTCTCCAGGTGAAGCAGGAAGTTGGCTCAGAACATGCTGCCCCACCTCTGCAGCACCCTCTGCTCCAATCACATCTTACCTGTCGTCACAGTCAGAATGTTTGAGACAGAATATGCTTATGTCTGGTCCTCCACAGGTGTATGTACAAATGTGAATTTTTATAAGTAGGTAAAAGTGGACTCACGGAATCATATGAGTTTGAAGGGTTCTCCAGAAACCATCCACTGCAACCTCTGCTCTTAGCAGGTCCAGCAAGATCTGGTTGCCCAGTTAAGTACTGAGTCTCTGAAGGGGTAAAGTTTGTACAACCCCTTTAGGCAAGGTGCGCTGGTATTTGTCCACCTTCATGCTAAAAATTATCCTTCGTATATTGAATCTGAATTTCCTGTTCTTTCTCATTTCCTTTCATGTCCTGCTGTGCACTTCCATCTCCGTTGTGTTCTCCCAATAGGTGACTGTAGACAGCACCAAGATCCCCCTTCATCTCTTCATAGGACTAAGCAAACCCCGTTCTCTCAGCCTCCCTCATACATCCTATGCTCCTGCCCCTTGACCAGCTTGCCATTCTTTGCTGGACTACTATGAGTGTAGAAATATCTACCTTTACCAGGGAGGTCCAGACTACACACAGTATTCAGATGTGATATCACAGATGCCAAAGAGAGG
>NW_008679708.1:30317-38040 GCF_000695815.1 Acanthisitta chloris | reverse complement strand
CCTCCCTGGTCCTGCTGACCACACTAGGGTGGTTAGGCATTGGAATATTGCTCAGGGAGGTGCTGGAGTCAACATCTGCAGAGGTGTTTTAAGAGGGTTTTTCTCCTGTGAGGGTGGTGAGACACTGGCACAGGTTGCCCAGGGAAGGAGTAGATGCCCCAAGCCTGGCAGTGTTCAGGTTGGATGAAGCCTTGAGCAACCTGCTCTGATGGAGAGGTGTCTAGATGCAGTGGAACTAGATGATCTCTAAGCTCCGTTCCAATCTCTAAAATTCTATGATTCTATGTATGGATCTGGCACTGGAAGATATCACAGAATCAGAGAATAGTCAGAGCTGGAAGGGACCCTTGAGGATCATCTAGTCCAACTCCTGTCCAACAGGACATCCCTGAAGATCACACCCTGTGCCTGAGAGCATTGGCCAAACACTCCTTGAGCTCTGTCAGGCTGTGACCACTGCCCTGGGGAGCTGTTCCAGTACCCAAACACCTTTGGGGAAGAACCTTTTCCTAATATCCAACCTAAACCTTGTTCCAGTGCCCAAACATCTCTGGGCAAAGAACCATTTGCTAATCTCCAGCCCATATGGTTTAGGGGTCACATCAGTGACAGGTTAACAGTTGGACTTGATGATCTCAGAGGTCTCTTCCAACCTTGATGATCCCATGAAACAGGGTGGATTTTGGGGGTTTGAAGCAGTCAGGTGGGTCAGAGAGCAATCAGCTCCCTTTGGTACTCACTGGTGCTTGGTGCAACAAACACAGGGTATTTTCTTGGGTTGGGAATTTTCTATGCAGTCTGGTTTCCTCACCTCAAATTTATTGTGGGCTTTAATCACCATGGTTTTCTGTCCATTTTTACTGCTTTAGAGCCAACTAAATAAAGAGACCGAGCAAGGGATTCTGTTATGATGTGCATCGTTAACAGGATTGTTTATTAAATTCTTAATCAGTAACATCTGCTTGCTTGTTCATTGAAGACAAGTAGTAATTTGGTTGTGGGAACATTTATAGCTGCTTGAGCTGTGCAGTAACAAAGAATTATCTCTGACCCTTTGGTCTGAATTTACAGCAAACACAAAACCCCACGATGCTGTTCTTAAAATAATTTCCAAAGTGAGACATTTGCAATAAACTGTTGACAAACTCTTTTAGTCCCTTCAAAAATAAAGACCTTGGTACAGCATCATCTTGTGCTCTAAGACAGAAAGCAAAGCAGTTCTTGGATAACATTTCTGAACTTAACATTTTTCTGGCCAGAAAGAACACACTTCATTATCTTTTCTGTGTGTACCAGTGAGTTTGGCACTGTTACACTGCAGAAACCACAGAATGGAAGCAACAGTATTCTGTAAAAAAAATCATAATTTTTCTTATGGTTTGAAAGAGGAAAATCAGAAAATATATAATCTTGATGCAGTGATAAAGAATCCTGACAACAAGCTGAGACATACTCCTCTGTCCCTGCATTTTTTTTCTAAGAGAAGTTAACAAAATAAATCAATATATAGCAAAACATTTCCATGTTCACAGCCATCCCCCAAACTGCAGCTTGTTTGGTAAATAGACTCTGGAAAGGTAATCTGATGAGAGAGAAGTCAAAACCTGGATTTCAGCCTTCAGCTTGGATGCTGCCATAATTTCCAGCTAAAAAGAAAAAAAAATTAATGTGTGAAGCTGTAACAGCCTGATCCAGGGTTAGGTAAGAGTTTCAACAGGAGTTGCTCTCCTTGGATGTGCGTGTAGGACTGTAAGTCAGTGTGACTGAAAAATTGAGGTATTTATGCTTTAAAAGCTACAGGCAAGATTAGAGGTCAAGTACTGAGCAAGTAAGTGCTGTGGGCATTCCCCTGCTTGTAAAGATGTAAAATATTCTGTAACATTATCACCCTCTCCAACTCCCTGACAGGAGGTTGGAGTCAGATGGGGGTTGGTCTCTTCTCCCAGACAACCAGCAGTGGGACAAGAGGGCACAGACTCAAACTCTGCCAGGGGAGGGTTAGGTTGGATGAGATTAGCAGATGTCTAATGGCAAGAAAGCTTAAAACACTTCTGTGAGCCGTTGAGAGACATCCCAGGGCATGGACTTTCTCCATCTTGCCTTCTTTTAGGGCTGCAAAACCTCACTGGTTCTGCTATAGTAAGAGTTTGTCGTCACGAAGAGGAACAGGACTGCAGACAATAGGATTTTCCCTGTGGGTTGTAAGAAATAGGAAACAGTAGGTTTATACATACTTCTTTTTTCCACAGTGGCTGACAAGAAATATAAGGTCTCCTCTGTATACTTGCTAATTTATTTTCATCCTGCTTTGTCAGTGGAATCAGGGCATCTTTAGGTATATTTAGTCTGAAAAGAATATAAAGTTATTAAATTTCCTCACACATGTAAAAATATATTTTCCAAACCAATTTCTTTATATTAAGCCAAAACAATGTATGCAAAAATAATGGATTTAAATGGATTTTTGTGCAGTAAGACAGATTGCATTTCCTGTCTATGAACTACAAGATTATTTCTATTTCTTTGGGGGAAATAACTAACCTCTTGAGATCAGATGGAAGGAGCCCAAGCCACTTTATAGCCGGAACAGTGAGATGATGAGCCTCAAAAGACATGGACTAAAATAAGAAAGGTCAGCTTTTCAGTGTAAGTTATCTCAGATATGTGCCTTGCAAGGTCATGGTCAGATTTTATTACAAAGATAATTGAGTATTTTCACTCTCAGATTGGCATAGGAGAGCATAGTGCAAGTGAAGCTTACCATATCCCTTGGCAGGAAAGAGCTCCTTTGTGGGAGAGCTGAAGGTGTGACAGCTCACCTGAAAAGTTCTGACATATCCCTGAGGCATATGTTATGACATCTATTTGAACTCTGGCATCATCAATATCTGACAGCTTCCTGAAGTTTTGGGTTTTTTTTAACTTTAGGTGTTCTTTCCCCATGGCTGAACAGTTCAGCCATCTGCTCCTGCCCTCTGCCTTCACCTTTGCCTGCCTTCCATGTTATCTTCCTGTACCTCATCTGTAGCCATGTAATGTTAGCACTTTCCTATTCCTTTTGCCTCTTAGTCCATAATGTTCCACACTAGTCCCTAGGCGAATCCTCACTCCAAAACAAAATCTTTACCAACATAACATGATTATGTGGAGAATCACCCTTCTCACAAATTAGGTCTTCCTCCTCCTCCCAAAGTCTCTCCAGCCTTCATTCCTCTTCTAAGGCCAAATGGAGAACACAATTGTTTGGACTGTCTGAAAACTGCCTGTGCAGCAGGAAAAAACTGGGAAATACAGTGAACTGAAACACTTGTCATTGCGACTCGGTTTCATTTTGTTGCAGGAAAAAGCCATTTCTGCAGACACACAAGGCCTAAAAACTGTATCATTGTGCTGAAACAAAATGCTAAAGGGCAATAACAGAGCTTCCAGGCTGGGCTACAAAACAATGTATTTGAAGTGGAAAAAAGTACTCACCACAGATCCATACTTGTAGACACACATAATTTCTATACCTAGGTTACAGAATACCAAAAGTCAAGGGTGTGTTTATCTGCACACTGAGCATGTTTAAGGAGACATGTTAAGAATTCAATTTTATGGCATAACCTATAGCTTTATGATTAGTGAAGTTCTTTATGGCTTACTAATATTTTAGAGTATGTCAAAATAATCAGAATTTGAGCATAATATACCCTTGTATAGTTACATGTTTCATGCTGAGTCAATTCAAATTCAAGGATAATTAATCAGCTCTTTTACACACTGGAAAGTTTCTTTATCCTCTGTAATCCATATCTCTTAATACTATTGCTTTGAGCAGCTGCTTCTCATTGTGCTTTCCCAAATTCTAGGTGGGATCAGTGTAGATACATGGAATTCTGTGCTCTCAGACCCTTCCCAGAAGAGCAAAAAAAAGGCATTCTAAACAAATTTTTCTTTCCTTTTGTACCGTTGAACCTTTATAGATTTACCATGTGGATCTGCATCCATAAGGGTGAAAATAGGAAATTGAAAAGTATCCCACAGCTTCCTGACCAAAAATCTTGTATTGAGATCTGGTACTCCTCTTCCCTAAAGAAAGAAAATAAAATCAGAGAGATTTAAAGTTAACCAAAACAACATCTGGCTACATATGTGTTTACAGTTGGCATTTAAAAGCAAGCAAACAAACAGAATGCTGGCAGCAGTGTTCCTCCAGCAGCTGTTTTGCAGGGAGAGGTCTGTGCTCCCATTCTGCCTCCATGAGGAGGGAGGGGTGGGCTGGGAGCAGTCCTGCAGGCATTCTGGATTACAGGCACTGTGCAAGTATCAGACATTCCTCTGTTCAAGGAGCTAATTTATAAGGTCTGGGAGCTGAGGTATAGACACACCCTGGTGTCTGTACAAGCTGGTGTAAAAATTCCACTTTTTTCATCTCAAATATTTATGGCACTATTGAACAACATAAAACAAGCTATGACTGACTAAACCTGGGTGCTGTGTGGGATAGTAGAAGTGTTTATCTCTCTTAGGCATGGGGGATATGCTCTTTTTCCTCATTGTGGACCAAATTTGTCCCAGAACAAGTAGATATTGCATTTACACCTCCCTATGAATTCTCCAGGCTCCATAGTTCTTTCAGTACAATCCAAAATCAACCAATTCTGTTTCACTCGGGTTTGCTAAAACCTCAGATCCTGAAGGACAAAAGGTCACTCAGCAGTTCCAGCCTTTCTGAGACCAAGTGTGGCAGTAACTTTGCAGCAGCACAGGAAGCTGATAAGCTATCAGGCTCTAAGGATGTGTTAGGAGGAAGTAAGTCTTGAGAATGTGCATTTTGTATTTCTGTGAGGGTAATAAGCTTTAACAAATTACTGCTAAATATGTATCACACTCATTTTATCATGATCTTTTCCCAAGTTTGAGCACCACTACAACGTTAAGTAGTACTTAAATGAGGTCTAGCTGGAGGATATGAAATGCAAGATGCATACTGTGATCATGATGCATGGGGACACTTTGCTGAAGAAGTCATCATCCAGGAGCCTCTGAAAAGTTGCATCTTTTTCCACAATCAACACAAATTTGGCATGCGAGATTAAATCTATGCTGTTAAGGCTAGCTGCATGTAAAATGATCCATCACACCAATCAATTACCACTAACTGCTCTGAAATACCTGCTCTGGAGCCAAAAGCAGTGATCATGACTCAATTTCAGAGCCAACGAGCAAAGAAAAAATTACCAGAACATTGTTTAACTTGGAATATTCCTTGTTTTTACTTTATGTTTTCAGACTATGACAAGAGTTCTTGCTCAAAGGATACTTTTAATTCCATGAACATTAGATGGCACAGCGACTGCCTAAAACAACAAAAACGAGATTAATCATTTGAAACAGAGAAAATTATACATTTTAAAATAACAACATTAAGTAATGAGGGACACAATTGCATCCTGAGTCAACCATTCCTCTTCTATATACAGATCAGTCCTGACATTTTCACCTCTTTACAAGTGTGTTCAGTCATTCATATCCTGCTTTATTGTGTGGTTGTCTGGGAGTCCTGTTAGAAGGAGATGCTTTTCAAAAGTGTTCATGCCACTGCTGCAGAAAGTTTTTCATCATATGGACACGACAGATAATAACAATGTCCTGATTAACCCTTTATCTATCTCAGCCAGGAAAACAGCCTGCTTGGTATGAGGATCGAAAATTTAATACAGGCTTAAAACATTGGAGTGTTCTTCTTGGAAGACCATTAAACCTTTTCTTTTATTAACCTGTAACTTGATTTTATAAGTATTTTGGAGCCACAACATGAAGACATAGTAATGTTTACTTTGCATCTCCTGTTAAGATTGGCTCAGTCTGGCAAACATATGGGTGAGAAAACAGGAACTGGGGGAAGAGCTTAGCCAAAGAGAATGTATATATTGAAGTGTGTGGTCTGTTTTTACTTCTGACTGCTGAATCACCTCCGGTGCCAGGGTGGAACAACTCAGCAAATAAAAGTATGAAGAGCTGTGGAAGAGCATTAATAACAGAAGACTTTATGGTCTGCTTAAAAACAAAGTGTAATGGGCAGCTAACATTGTCTTTCTATATTGAAATGACCAACTTAGGCTCACAAATTTGAGTTTTGTTCCTGCTTTCATACTCTGCATGGCTCTAGGAAATCTTTCAGGACTAGGTCCATTGAACTGAGATTCAACTCCTCAAACTACTTTTGACTTGTTTCCTTATTCTGCTAGAAATCAAACTATTGTGGCAGAAATTATATATGTTCAGAGTGCCCAGGACTCTTTGGTTCAGAGTGCCCAGAATTCTTTGGTTCAGATTGCCCAGGACTTTTTGGTTCAGAGCATTCATTTGACAGAACACTAATATAAAACAAAAAATACGATATATATACATCTCCCTTTGCAAGGCTCCTGTGGTAGAAGGTAATGCTAAAAAACATCTCCAAAGGATTAATTCCTGGTGGCTATATAGCTGAGCTTCAGTATTGCAATACAGTTAAGCATATTTTTTATCCCTCCTTTTTTCTTGGTAATGTCTCTGTTTGCCACAAGCACAGGTCTGTGTAATGTATGCAGTGACCTGAGCTACAAGAAATGCAGGATACCTTGCAAAGGAGATGCTGTGAATTGCTGTTACTGTTTGACAATACATACTGTTGCACTGCAGGTGCAATTCACTTTTGTACCATCTTCCTCAGTGTAACTCAAATTACCAGCAACAAAACCTTGAGTTGTAGACAGCTGGAAAAAACAGGGAGTTGTGAACGGTAAATGGGAAGTTATAGGCTGTCATGTTGCCACATTGCACAGGCAAAACAAGAAAATTCTGGAAAAATTCTGGCTGGGAATAACCAGTTACTGACTGCCATCAGCCTTTTAAACACTAAACAATGCTGTTGTCACAATGGACACAAAGACAGACTTACAATAAATAATTTTAGGTACAAAGGAATTCTTGTAGGGCATAAGATACCAGTGAATTTGATAGGAGGTTACATCTCTGATGTACTTCAAATTTTCATTTAATCTCCAAGTTAGCAAATCATTTGAGTACCAACTGCTGAACAGGTGTGTGGCACTCTAAAGTTTAACACTGCCATAGCAAAGCCCCTGTGATTTTAGCTGCCAGTTTGTCCCAAACTCTTTGGAGCAACAAACTCTATGAAGTCCACTACAGAAGAGGATCAGGTTCAAGACCATTTTAGCAACCTGAAAGTCTATGTTGGATGTGAGAAAAAAGTTTTTTCTTGTAGGGTGGTGAGACACTGGCACAGGTTGCCCAGGGACGTGGTGGCTGCCCCAGCCCTAGCAGTGTTCAAGGCCAGGCTGGATGAGCCTTGAGAAACCTGATCTAGTGAGGAGGTGTCCCTGCCCAGGGCAAGGGGTTGGGACTGTGTGGTCAGTAAGGTTTGTTCCAACCCCTAAATTCTATGATTCTATGAATTTTCTGGGAAGAAAGAAACTTTTGAGTGCTATGATAAAGCTTCATTTGTACCAAACCAGCCCTAGCAGTGTTCAAGGCCAGGCTGGATGAGCCTTGAGAAACCTGATCTAGTGAGGAGGTGTCCCTGCCCAGGGCAAGGGGTTGGGACTGTGTGGTCAGTAAGGTTTGTTCCAACCCCTAAATTCTATGATTCTATGAATTTTCTGGGAAGAAAGAAACTTTTGAGTGCTATGATAAAGCTTCATTTGTACCAAAGACACTTTATTTATGTCATTCC
>NW_008679708.1:0-30303 GCF_000695815.1 Acanthisitta chloris | reverse complement strand
TACCTTTTTTTGACATTTCCCCTTTCACTTCAATCTCTCTGATTTAGAAATGATGATTAGAACACTCAAAAGAAGCCACTTACTATATGTAGACTTCTCCGAGGTATCTTAAGCATGCAAGAAATTTCATTGATTATATTGTCCACAATACTTTGGCTACCAAACAAGAGGGTGTCTGAGTAATATATATCTCTGTCAAGACAAAATAGTATATTTGTGATTATAATACTGAAACAGCTCATGAGAATTTTATAAAGGGCATGGATAACCAGGCCAACCTCAAGCATTCTGTGTACAGGAATCCTACAGGTTTGCACCCTGTAGGCTGTTTTTTTCACAATTACATTCTTAAAATACAATTTTATTTGAAATTACGAAAGTGAAGTCTTTACCTTTTAGTTGCATAAGTATTACTCTGCACCATCTTATAGATCATAGATAATATTTTGAGCATCAGAGCTGAAAAAAAATACATTTTACAAAATATTCTGTCAACCCATTTTCAGAAATGCGTATACAATGATTTGTCTTGACATTAACTCATGTTTGGGTTTCATAAAAAAAAAACTTTAAAATACTCTCATGTGCTGTGAAAGCAGAGATTGTACTGATCAATTGACTCAATAATTTGTAGCATAATGAGAAGAAATACGATGGAGTTAAGTGAGGGAATGTGTGCCTTGATGTCCAGGCCAAAGCATCAAATGACTGAGTTAGAAAAAGAAGTGAGCTTATTGTCTGTGTTCCAAGATTCCTTTCCTAGCCAGCTTTTGGAAGAAGGGTGATGTTTTTACATTAAGACCTTCTGAATATGCCTTCAGCTGATATTCATTCAGGGAGGGGAGGAACTCTGAGAACACTGTATTAATTTCACTGTCACTCACTATAATTTAATAGAGAGGAGAAAAGCTGAAGGGCTGGTCAGAGTATCAGGTTCTATCAGCCACACACTTCTAAATCACAGTGCATACTATTATTTTTTTACAAAGCTTTAAACTCAAATGCAATCAAACCCCCCAAGAATTCTGCTTTTAGACTCTTTAAACTTACCAAATTTTCGTGCTGAGCTAGGGGAATCACTTCTGATTTGTTTCGTGGTACAACGTGGTATCATCTGCAGACCTACAGAATCTTTAAATCTGACCAGGGCAAACAGATACAGTAAAACTGTAAACTCTGAGTGTATGTAAATTGTTCTCTTCAAGGTAATTCAGACTCAGACCCTTTCCCATAGTGAGATATTCCAGTGCTATTTTCAGACTCAGCACAGAAACCACCAGAGTTGGAGAGGCCAAAGGAAAAAAGGCAGGAAAGAGTTTCTCAAGAAGATGCTTCAAAACTGAATTTAAGCATAAAATAGCTAAGTTTCCAGATAAAAGTAGAGACAAGAGAAATATTTTATACATGTTACGAACTGTTAGTATATAAGCATCAATTGTTATTTAGCATGAAAATAAAGGAATAAATAACAGGGGGAAATGTGAATCATTATTAGAGTAGAAATCAAGTCTGACACAGTGACTTTCTGAGGTAGAATGAATGAAAAAGTGTTACTGTTTCAGCTTACAATATCCGATTTGTGCCTCTAAATTATTATCAGAACCACTCAATTAGGATGTTACTAACTTTTGAAAACAGCAAGGTAGTCCACCCAGTTGTTTAGCCTAAATGAGCTCCACCATTTCATGTCTCAAGGTGCACATTTCACCCCCCAGAAAATCAATTACTTTCTTAAGGACGTGCCGCTATTTTACTCAGAACTATTTTATTGCCTTGTGATATGACAGTCCTGTCTTTAAAGCATTCTTTTTCATCTCGGAGCTCTCTGTGTCCTTTGAAGAAATGCTAGTGGTTCAATGACTTTGCCTCGTGTTTGTGGTTTGTCCAGGGCTTTGCTCCAAGCATCCTTTGGGTGGCAGAGCTCACACGCTGCACAGGGCAGGAGGAACAGCCTTAGTAGCAGTGTAGCATCTGCCTGACGGCTTTGTAGTAACTTTCTTGCTCTTGTGTAGCAACACTTAAAAGGTTTCTGTGCTTTTCCCTTGCCCATTCCCAACATTGTAACCGAAGAGGAGGAAAACTGTAATCAAAACTTGGCTGGTTTCCTCTCAGGTTAACCCTGAACACTCCAGTTCCTCCCAGGGCTGAGCTTACTTCAGAATCTTCTTTCCTCTCTGGGGATTTTTTAAATTTAGTTAGGTTTTTATAATTCCTGGAAAGGTAAAATTGGAAAATGGAAACTGATTGTACTACTTGAGGCTTGGCATTGCCACTGATTGACATCACTCTCAGGTAAATACCTCTCTGGGCATCTACAAATGTTTGCAAGGAACATGTTAGACATGAAATCATTCTCTCATGCCTTGCCCAGCACTTTCCAGCTGGGCAGGTTGGGTAAGGAAAGGCTGCCTAAGAAAGAAAAATAGTGCCCCACTGGCTGCATTTCCTGCCATGCATAGCATATTTTGGCATTCTGTTTTTATTTCTATTTATTTTTATCTTAATCTTCATGAACTGCTGCATTGAAGTGGGATATAGGTCACTGTTCAACAGAGATGCAGATCTGAGACTACATTTCTCACCAGAAATAATGGTTCAGCTTTTTTTTAACGTGATTGATGAGCCTTATTTTTAACATACTGTGCTCTTGTTTGAATTTGAAGCTTTTTCCTCATATGTGTTCTGATGGCAAATAACAGCTCACATTTGTTTTTCTAGCCTGGAATGCCATTTCCCTGAAGACTGCCAAAAATTGCAAAACTTTGTTATAGTATTTTAATTTTACAGACATCTGAGCGAAACATTTTTGTCAAACTATCAAGACACAAACCATTAAATTCCCTGGAACATATAAGCCTTTCAGTTAACTGATTACCTTCAGGCCCCTCAGATTTCTTGACTGGCAGAAGTTTATTATTCTCATTACATGAGTATTCCAGCAAAGTGTTGTGCCTGGAAAGTTTCTGTGCTTCCTCAGCCTGCAGTGCTGGTAATGTGTCCTCTGACAAACACCTCTGCAATCTGAGCAACCTGAACATCCTTTAACCCACTGACATTCAAAGCTGTTACAAGGCCAGAGACAGATTTGTCTCTTCCTTTATTCCTCTGTATTATAGCAGTTATTTCTAGCAATTAATTATAGCAATTCATCTCTCAGTTTGGGGGATTTTCAGTTTAAATGAGCTCCTTGGGAAAATACTGTTGTCCAAGCAACTTGTGCACATCACACATCATGTGCTGCAAAGCAGGACAGGTTGCTTTCCTCAGATCCTACCTATAACCTGGCATAAAAGCTGGAATTTAGATAACATATTGCAAACTCTTTGCTTTATTTGGCTGGTGATGAACTTAGAACACAAGAGGAAGAGGTGAGATGCATCTTCTCTGAAGAATACAAAGGTAAGTTTATCACTAGCATTTTAAGAAACAGGGAAAAGCAGAGGAAAATGAAAGAGGAAGCACACAAAGCGTTTGGAGGATGAACTTGCTAGTAATTTTTTCCAGCCTAAAACGTGTTTTTTTTCAGTCTAACACAACTTATCATTTCTGGTTTCTACTGCTCCCAGAAAACGAGTGATTATAGCATCTCCCTTTCCCTTCCAGCCCCCATTACAGTAGCTTTCCATTCCCCTTCATGCTGTGGCCTGCTATTATTTAATACATGGTGGTTACTATGTGGTTACTGAGCATTTACTTTTTATTTGTCCATTACTTTTTAAGAAGCCAAATTATTTATTGATTCTCATACTTATAGAACTATGTAGGACTAACTTTTCTGGAAGTTGTACAATCAAATTCACATTCATGGCATGCATATTACAGAAGGCAGGACTTTAAACACATCCTACTCACTCTATGTTCCTCCAGTCTGCGCGGTTAGCCAGGGTGAGAACAGGTGCTTTCCCTTCTGCCAAGCTTTGAATAACACCTTGAATGACATTTTCTATTGCTGCAAGAACTTCAGAACTGAAAGCAAGACAATTAATCACAGAGTTAATTATTGAATCATGTTAACTATCATTTTAAAGTGGTGAAATAATTAGGCAGATCATAGGGTAAAATCTAGTTCTTACTTGAGTTTTGATCAACTTTCTCCTACTCTCAACACTCCTACAAAATTTGTGTAAGCCAAAACTGCTTCAAGCACCTCTGTGTTTCAGAAATGTGGAGGAACATGTAGCTTTCAATTTTGTTTTGCTCAGTTTCTCTCAAACCTGTGACTTTCCATGCATGACTGAGAGCACAATTTCAAGTGTATTTCTATCTGAGACATCAGATTTTTCACAGCTGAACTTTCAGCCCAACTGGCTGGTTTGTGACTAATGATTAATGCCTTACTATAAATGATGTAATATTGGCTTTGGCTATGATTTTGGCAAAGTTGTTTTTAAATGCTGTAAATTTAAAAAATGTTCAAGAGTGCAAATACTTCCTGTTGTACCATTGCACATTAACCTTTTGATCTGCTGCCCTGAACAAACTGTTAAGGGCTTTAATTATATGAAGGCTCAGTCGGGACAGAGGCACTGGAAAAGAACAAAATCTACATCTTTCACCTAAAAAGACAGAGTAACCTTGCAGCAAATTCTAGGCTAGTTTGAGTGTTATGACAGATGCTTTTTATTTTCATAAGCAATCTGACTCCAGCATTTCAGCTGTCCTTAAAATTACAAGTGTGCTATACACTGTCATAAGTCTAGGTAGGAATTAGAAGAATATCCAAAGCTTATTTTAGCTCAAAGTGTTATCAGCAAAGTGCAATTTTGTCATTAATATACAGAGAAAAGATGAGTCAATACCAGCACAAGCCACACAAAATGAATTATCTCTCCAAAAAACAGCAAGAATGATTTTAAAACAGAGCTATGAGTCTGCTTAAACAGCAATGAACTGTCATTAAAGCTCTTTTCTGTTAGCTGAGTGTGTTTCTTCCATTTTACAACTCAGCTTCCCACACTCCCCATTCTGCTGGAACTAAAGTATCTTTGGTTTGTTTAAAAGCAATTTCCGGAGAGTATTAACCTTTTATTTTAAACTGCAATTCACAATGGTGTCTGTATTTAAAAAAAATCAATGCTATTATTACTAACATTTTTATCCACACATATTAAACTGTTCAACAAACACAATGTAAGATTCTTCCTGTTTTTCAGATGAATAAACCTGGACCCAGAGAGACTAATGATTTTCCAAGGGTAAACCAGTGAGGCATTTGCAGTGCTGATCATACAAGAAGGACTACTCATGCAGCCAATACATAAATTCAATACCTAAATTCATTTTTTGCTTCATAATGAATTCCAAGATTCCCTAAATTTCAGATTTTTAGTCACTTCCCTCAGATTAAAGGTTTATTAAACAGATACTCAATTAACACCTGCATCTCCCTGTCATATCCAAACCAGAAGTTCTGTTAAGCCCAGAGGAAATGGCTGGAGGTAAGCAAAGCTGACTAAGATGCAGAGCTCTAACATAACAAAAAATTAGTGTTGAAGCCAATAAAAATCTGTATGGGCAGATAGATGAAAGGACAGATTGGTAGATAGGAAATCCAACCCATGTCATTGCTTTGATACTCCTAAATATCTTACTTAATTCATCTGGTTCTGTTCACTGTAAGTGTCTTAATATTCCAGATGTACCTCAAAGTTTGCTGCAGAATTTGCAAATCCAGGTTTGTGTTCCAATCCCAATTTGTGAGCCAAGAGGGGTTGGAAATGCAATATGTAAAACACAGAATAGGAGGAGGAGGTGAGCAATCCTCTGTGTACCCTTGCTGCCATTCTGTCTCTCTTTGCAGAGATTATCTGAATTTTAATAAGCAAACACAGGACACTGGCCAAGTATGCCTGCTTCAAATTCCCTGTGGTTTAGTTAACAGTGACATCTGAGCAGAGGAGAAGGCACTGCACAGCTCACAGGGTTTGCCTGATCCCTTCCCACAGGTTGCAGCATGAGTGGATTCTTGTTTCTGTCTAGCACAAGAAATGATCTTCAACAGGAACAGCATAAAAGATTAATGTTACAGCCCCTTTAGCAAGAAAACAATATAAATATATGTGAGAAGGTTACAAATAAAATGTAATAAAGTGTAAGAAACCAACACAGTCCAAAACCTAGAGCTGTGTGTTGCTGAAGCCATGCAATCCCCATACTCTGCCAGGGAGAGCAAGAACTCTTCAGCTCATTATAACAATGTAATGATAATAATATTAATGATTATTATAATAATATCCTTTTAAAATACATTTAATATTTTGTTAATGGGGATAATAATAATAATAACAGTAATAGCAATAAGACTACTACTACTAATGATGATACTACTAATACTACTACCAATACTAGTACTATTACTACTACCCTTTTCTCCTAAAACACCTTTTTGATGCTCCCAGTAATAGTAATAATATCCTTTTCTCCTTGAAATAACTTTTTGATGCTCCCAGGCTGTCCTAGCCCCTGAGGCTGATACACTGTGTGCAGAAAGATTCTTTAAAAATTGATGAGGGTTTTTTTGTTGGTGTAACTCAATATGCTTGTTTGATCATGGCTTTCTGTGTTTCTGCCTGTAGCCACAGATCTTTTGGAGTTTGTTTTTTCAGGGGAGTATGTTTTTTGCTTTAGCACAAGCCCATGAGGTGTAATGATGCTCTGCCTACTCGAGTATTGCCACAGAGAGAGAGTACAGGTGCTATTTTTCACTTTTTTTCACCTGGGGACGTGGCTCTCATGACCAGACAGATGTGTTTCCCTGGCCTTGTTCCCAGCTGGCACTTCAGTGGAGCACACGCCACGCTGCTCCATGAAGGCTGATCAATCCAGCATCTCTGGAAGGGATGAAGCATGTTTAAAAAGAGACAAGAAAGATTACCACAGAAATTAGAGATGGCTATTCTGCATGCAGGGTATAAAACTCATGCCCTGAGCTCAAGCCACGGGGCCAGGGAGGAAAGGCAGAAAGTTTCTGTAGAAACCAAAGTCAAGATTTTCCTGCACTTCCTGACTGACCAACCAGGGGCTTCTCCCTCCCCTTCTAATCGGCAGGAGCTGTGCTTGTCCTGACTGACTGAGGACTTCTCCTACTTTTCCTGAATGCCTGAGGACTTTTCCCGCCCTTCCTGACCCATTGAGGGTTTTTCTCCCCCTTCCTGCCCACACAAGGCCTTTCCCTATTCCTCCTGACCAACTGAGACATTTTCCCGCCCTTCCTGATGGACCAAGGGCTTTTCCCCCTCTTCCTGACCAACTGAGGGGATTCTCCCACCCTTCCTGACTGACTGAGGCCTTTTCCTGCCCTTCCTGACTGAACAGACTCTTTTCTCCCATTTCTTGAGCAACTGAGGGTTCTCTCACCCTTCCTGAGGGACCAAAAGCTTTTTCCACTCTCCCTGATGGACCAAAGGCTTCTCCCACTTTCCCTGAGGGACCAAAGGCTTCTCACACCCTCCCTGATTGTCTGAGGGCTTTTCCCGCCTTTCCTGACTGAACGGACACTTTTCTCCCCTTTCTTGAACAACTGCTCCCATTTCTTGAGCAACTGAGGGTTCTCTCACCCTTCCTGAGGGACCAAAAGCTTTTTCCACTCTCCCTGATGGACCAAAGGCTTCTCCCACTTTCCCTGAGGGACCAAAGGCTTCTCACACCCTCCCTGATTGTCTGAGGGCTTTTCCCGCCTTTCCTGACTGAACGGACACTTTTCTCCCCTTTCTTGAACAACTGAGGCTTTTCCCACCTGAGGGAAGGGACCAAAGGCTTCTCCCACTCTCCCTGAGGGACCAAAGGCTTCTCCCACTCTCCCTGAGGGACCAAAGGCTTCTCCCACTCTCCCTGAGGGACCAAAGGCTTTTCCCACCCTCCCTGAGGGACCAAAGGCTTCTCCCACTCTCCCTGAGGGACCAAAGGCTTTTCCCACCCTCCCTGAGGGACCAAAGGCTTCTCCCACTCTCCCTGAGGGACCAAAGGCTTTTCCCACCCTCCCTGAGGGACCAAAGGCTTCTCCCACTCTCCCTGAGGGACCAAAGGCTTTTCCCGCTCTGGCAGGAAAATAAACCTCCAATTCTAAGAGTCATGAATCCCTGGCTTGCAGGGAAGCTGAGATTTAGGAAAATAAATGCTAAATGAAAAAAAATGTTAAATTTCATGAGGTTTGTGGCTGAAGCAGAACTGTTATGATTCATGTGGTATCCCAGGCAGAGCTTTCAAACAAATGACACAGCCAGAGACGGATGGAAAAGTTAGGAAGAAACCCCACCTGCAATTAGAATTTTGGTGCTCTTCATCTTTAGGTGTTCAGCTTTTCAGACAGAATTCCAGCCTTTTACTTCAGAAAGCTGAAGTTCATTGTGATTTTAAAGAGAAAACGCAGCACCTTCAGGCCAGAGGAGAGTCCCAGCTCACAGTCACTGCCTGAGCAGCCCCTGGTACTCCCCAGCACACTCTGGTTCTTCAGTGGGTTTTCATTGCAGAGATCAAGGCTCCTTCCCCAGCAGCTGACAAAAGGCAAATCCTACAAATTTAAAGTGCTCTTCCCTTTGCAGTTATGTGTATTTTCAACTCCTAACTGCATCATCATAATTGACTCCTGATTAGAGGTCACTCAATGTCAGCAGTTACTTAGGGCACTTAGAATTACTTAGAATATCTTATGGTTTGTCCTTTCTAGAGAATTTTTTTAAGCCTTTTGTTAATAACATCATCTTTTATGCACAGCAGTGAGCAATACTGGGAGCTGTGCTCAATCCAGCTCACAGCCAACAGCATTTCAAACACTGCAATGCTTAGACTTGTTAGCAAGTTAGATGATGTAGTGTTTAAAATGTTGGAGGCAGCTGGTTTCTCCTGCTGCCCCATTAGCTACTCCCACTGAACCTTTCGTCTTTGGTGCTTGTAAGAGTAAGTCATCCAAATGCAGCTTGGGGAGGTAATTAAAACATTCATGCATTGATTTATACAAGGAAAACCTCAGGCTATGATGATATGAGCACAGGGTGCTTCAATTAACAGAGGCAAGTGAAAGAAAGGGGAATTAATAAATTGAAATTTTCAGATCTTTCATCTTGAGCCTTTGGCCTTTAGGTATCTTGAGATCACTCCGGAAATATTTATGTAAAATCTCTGTAGCTCTTTCCAACAATTCAACATCAAAATCAACAGATTTCTTTGTTTGATATGCAACAGACAAAATTATATCATGCCCCCAGCAACAGCCTGCAAACACAACTATACACATCAACTTGTGAGAAGCCAATTTAGTGGCTTATCTCTTCTTCATAGCAGCAAACAGCAACTAGAAAAAAAAAAAAGCACTATTAAAACACTCAGTGCTTAGACCTGAGTTAACAAGATGGAGATTGAAAGACAAGTAACACTAACAAAAATTTCCAAGCTTGGACCTTAATACTGCACACATATATGTAAATATATACATTTATATCTAACCAGATATCCAGGATATGGTAAGTAAATGAACTACAATCAATAAATGAAGGTTAATGTCTAGGACAGGTTAATGTCCTAGATTCCTCTTTCTTTATTTCCCCTTTTTAAAATTTCCTTGCCAAAAAAATCACCAAAATTAAATTGTAAATACTGGCTGAATTTATATATCTATATATATGAAGGGAAAATTCTAGGGAAACAAATAAGGAAGCATTATTAAATGTTAAGCTGAAAGGAAAGCTGTGAAAGCAGCAGTGAAGAGATGCAGCTCTCCTGTCCTGTTTCTACAAAGCTGTGCAGTAGATGGCACCACAGATGGCAGAGAAAATGCTCCCGCTTGGAAACTGTTAAATTTCACACTGTGATTTCACTAAGCCTTGATCAAACAACGATGATAGGTAACGAAATGCTCAGATTTGCTTCCTTTAAAAGATGCTCTGTTACCAAAATGTTCCCTTAAGATTGTCTCCTGTTATAACCACACTCTTATCAGGACCCTTCTGAAGGAACTGTGCTCTGAAATACTCTGCAGGAGTCTGATGCCAAAGTCTGCCTGTAACTGCTCGAGAAGAACCTGTTTGGATCAAAACCTGTTGCTATCAGTACTCACTACACAATAAAAGAGCAACACAGAACAATAATGTGCATTTATACGAGTGCCAAGTTTTTTAACTGTTTGTTATTGATTTTGCATATATAAATCATTGCATCAGTAGAAGAAACAAAACATCAGATATGTAAAAGCACATGCAGTGCTTTTCCATTTCCTTCACTGCATACCTCATGAAGAGATTTTACCTCTTCCCATATGTTGTAAGTCTCATATATTAAGTTTTTAGGATTGTTGTGGTAAATATTTCTCTCCAAATGATCTGTCCTTTTTTTCTTTCACAGACTGGTAGGAATATCAGTGGGTCTGATCTGATGTCAAATAGCATGTGAAATCCAGTCAGTTCCTCAAGCCTATTAAAAAAAAAAAGAGAGACTACTGTAGATGGTAGTGGTCCAGTGCAAGCAGAAGGATTTGGGCCAGGCAAGGGTGTTAAGTTGATATTCGGAGGCTTAAACACTACAATCAGAACAGGAGGAAAAACCTCCCCACCAGCTACTCAGAAGCTTCTTTGGAGTGTGCCTACTGTGTTCCAGCAAGTTTCAATTTCTTGCCAGCTTCTGTGCTTGTGATCTGGACAATCCTTGGAAGGACAGATATTTTGTGAGCCAAGAGATTTTACTGTGAATCAGTCAGGATGAAACAGGAGCCAGATCTATCACCTGCCAGCTACACAAAAAGTTACTGATCTTTTTTTCTAATGAGCAAAGCCCAGAGAAACAGGAGATGAAAAGTCATTCACTGCTAACAGCTCACAACTTCAAATGGGGTATCTCCTTCCAAATAACCCCAAACTAATGCATGTTTGCAGTTTACCTGGCTCTGGAGTGAGAAACACCTGCAAAATATTTGTTGTGTGGTGAGCCAAATCACTGTAAGAGGAAGTGGAGTTTTGTTACCATCCCTTCTTTTGCTTTTTTATCTTCCAGCCAGAAACAAACTCTGCAGGCCATTCTTAAAAGGGAAAGGAACTTTCATCTAAGCTCTGTCAATTTTCAGATCCACACTTTCTGATGCTTTTAGGGGTGGTAATATATTTTTGGTGGCAGGATGAGACAGGTATTTGAGGCAAACAAACACAAAGTAAATGAAAGAAAAGACTGCTTTTCCCCAATTTAGCACAAATGTCACATGCACTCTGGTTCATTGACAGTAATTGAGCTATAAACAGGCAGCACTGTATGACTGAACATGTGAACACATAATTTTTGCCTGCTGAGAAGTTTGGTCTTGCCCAGTACTATTGCAGTCACTATTCCTCACTCCTAAATTGGTCTCACACTAAGACAGGACACTCCTCCAGCCTATTAGAGAAAAAACTGATTAAAAAATGGACTAAAGGGAAAGTATGTTGAAAGAAACAAATGGAAAATTTGTGCTAAAACGTAACTGGAAAGCAAGAATGTCTTCTATTTCATGTTAATGTGACAGCTTGAACATAGCAGTTTAGAAACAGCTGCACCATTTCTTTTGGCTTTCAAAAGGTAAAATGTCTTGTACCTTTTTTGTTTTCCTTTTGTTGGCAAAATCCTGGAAAGCATGAAAACACAGGTGTGATTTTGGTCTTTAAAACCACCAAATGTCACCTGCTGTATATGAAAGATACTGGAGCCAGGATCTGTTTTTTCATATACATGAACACTACACATCAGTGCTGTCTTGGCCCCAGGTTTATGCCAACAGGTAAGACTCAGGATGGACTTTAGACCTCTGTTATTGACTATTTAATAGTGCCTGGGGCAAATGAAGTCAGAGGATGACATAGGAGTCTATTCTCACACTGGGTACTGGGGCCATGTAAATAATGAAGAGGGTAGGGCAGTTCATTAACAGACTTCTAATTCATTTTTGGAAGCCTAGATTAAAATCAACCTTATGTCATCCTTTAAAATGCATTTGGTGATTTTAATTAGGCTACTAATGTTAATTGGTCCACACCACAAAAACGCCAGGGGCACTGTGATGTCATTTTTGGATAAATGGCAACCTTTGCTTTTGAGGGTCCTAAGGCTCAGTAAAAAGTATATTAAATAAAATGGAAAAAAAAAAAAGGCATTGATGTCTTATCTTGGTTTGTTAATATTTTTAACTGGAGCAGAAAAGAAAATCCATGATTCAAATATAAACATGAATCCAGCCCAACTATCTTACAGAGCTATTGCATGATCAGCTCTGGGTGCAGTGAGATTGCTGAGTGGCCTTCAGAGAAGAGTTCTCTGTGCTGCTTCTCCAGGATACATTTTTAGTCCAGTCAAATACTTTTCAAAGTCTTTCTACGCATTTATAGACCTCTCTTCTCTGTACTCAAGGCAAACTGAACCAGAAGACTCACAAAGACATCCTATAGCCAAAAGTGTATGGAGCTCACAGCTGCAAGAAGGTGTTAATTGAGTATCTGTTTAATAAACCTATGGAGTCTGTGCACATAAATACAAACTTTTATAAAGGTCTCCCTGGCTGAGCTCATGTATTGATCCCAAAGTGAGTCCAGTGCTGAGTTTGGGCCTTAAAGAATTTAATTGAAGAAATTTATACTATTCTCTAAAGAGAAAAATCTCTGGCAGAAACAGGAGTTTGGAGCTGTGGACTGAGGACTTTTTCACACTGGAAAGTTGACTGGAATTGCTATTGCAGGATTCTGCAATGACTTCTTTGACCCATGACTTTTCCAGGCTAGAATATCCACACAGGGAGCTATTATGGAGAGTTTCTTCAGAAACAGCTATTGTGGTCCCTTTTCCCACACAGAGAAATGCAGTGTCTATGCAGAGCTGTAGTAAGGAAAAAGTTTGGCTTGTTTTTCACAGAAGAATACTTTTTGTCTGATATATAACATGTGGCAAAATGGTAAAGTAGAAAGGGAACTTTCAATCAGATCATGATGCAATTGATTAAGACCCTTTATTTAATTTGATAATATAAGATATTATCATTTACTATGATTACTTACATACAAAGAACATTTCTACATCTGCAAGGCTATGTCCATTACAGGATGTTGCATCAGCTTAACTAAATCATTAAAAATACTCTCCATGTCTAATTAAGTCAGTGCAAAAATATTAATGACATTTCTTGCTGTAGCTTCTGATTGTCAGATCTCACATCTCACTCATCAGCCTTGTGATAACTTTATGCACATTGTTAGAAAGAAACATACAACATTTCTTTGCCTCTGCAAATTTCAGGCTTTTTTTTTTTGGGTGTTAGCAACTGCTTTTAATACATAATAAATAAGCAATAAATCAGCAATAAATCAGCACGAAATAGCTGCTTGCTGCCAGCAGTATTTTTCATAGGTTAAGAATTCCTCTTCGTGCCTTAGGAACAGGTGGATGGCAGGTGGGTCTGGCACTTGTTACAGGAGAGTTCCTTTCTAAAGATCTGCTGTGGTGTTAGTTATTATTTCAGTATTTTTCTGCATGCCCTCTACTCTGTAATGTCAAAGGGTCTCTCCAGCATTGTGCTGGAATGCTTCCCTGTCTGGATCTGCCCACAAGGAGTTCTGAGTGCCAGGAATGCAAGATTGGGACCCATCAGGTCAAGGAGAAGAAATAAGAAATATAGAAAGGACATTGCTGAGGGCAGGCTGAGGGAGTTGGGGCTGCCTGATTTGCAATGCAACATTGACTATCATTTCCCTGAGTCAAAAATCAGCTTTTCATCATGAATTCCTTGGGCACCATTGCATCATTATGTCCAATGGGATAAAGGAAAAAGCTGGAAAGAAACACTATTGAAAGGAAACTGCAAAAACCCATTGGCCCAAACACCATGAGGATGCTAATTAACCAGCAGCAGTTACTTGAATTTATTACATGCACTTTCAGGTATTTGTTGCATCAGCTGGGATATTTATCTAAGCATTGGTTTAGAACACCACGTAGACCATGTGTGTGAGAGTAAATGGGTTAATTTTGATCACTTAAACTGCAGATATTCTACTTAAGGCACTTTGTGACTCCCATGAGTTTTCACCTTTCCCTTAGGATATTAAATCTACTAAGCACTTTTCAGACAGCTTAGACCAATTTTAGTGCTTCCCAAACACAGTTCCAACTATTCAAGCTGTTCAATACCCACTGAGAAAATTAGTTTCCTTTTCTTTGCAACTTTTCAGTTTCCACAGACCAGTGGTTAATATTTTCAATACAGACTCTCTATTCAAGAAACACAAAATGTTTACAACATGGGTGACATAATTATCTCTACAATATTAAAACCGAAGGCATGGACTTGCCTACAGGCAAATTAAGCCTTTCTGATTGCTGTGTGTACAGAAAAATTTGCAATGGTAAAGACAATGACTAGAGGTATATAAATACTGATTTATGCTTTATCAGATAAATGAGTGTTTGAAACCTTTGCTTTTTAAAGCCATTCCTGAGAGTTCACCCCCATTTATACTGAATCCATCAGTTTGGATCTGATGTAATAATGTCTCTGTGCTTCAGCACACTGCTGCAAGGACTCATGAATCCCCACATAGATCTTCTTGATGAGAGCAGCTTTTGTATGAGCTTTTTAGGGCAGTTGGCAACAAAATATAAAGAAACATCTACCATGCTTCCCTGGATTGGATTAAGAGATGGAAAAGAAGGAGGAGAGTAAACACCACAACACTTTGTAGTCCTGTTGGACAGCTATGGGATAAATTGCATCCTGCCTTCTATTCTTAATAAAAAGCATAAGACCTATTATACTTGTTAATCCAAAGTCCACCTAGACTCATATTCTGCTCCTGACAGCAATACTGGACTTCACGAGAAGAGAGGAGAGGGAAAAGGAAGAGGGAAAGGGAAAAGGAAGAGGGAAAGGAAAAAGGAAAGGGAGAAAGGAAAAGAGAAAATGGGTAAAAGACAGAACCACTTAGGAGCCTGAACCAAAATGAAGGAACAGTGCTCAGGATGTTTGCAGGATGATACCTGGGGCAGAGAGTAGGAGCAGGAAAATAGGCTGGGACCAAACACATTGGAAAGAGAGTGGAAATCTCTAAATGAAAGGTAACAATTCCAAGCGAGACCCTCAGTCTTGTTATGGATGATACAGATACTGAGATTCAGAAGGAATTTTGGCTATCAGAACTTGGCTGGAAGCTACACACTCCCTCTGTTCCTTTCCCCCTGTATGTCAGGTCTGCAATCAAATGAAAAAAATCCAGTTTTAAATTCCTTAACATCTGGGCATACACAGGCAGGTTTTACCGCCTTTACACGCCCTGCAGTCCCACTGATATTTCAGCCCCTGAGAATCTGAGATCAGTGTTTGGCTTCAAGGAAACTCAATGTACATTCAGGAAGACAAACCATCTTTTCTCACCACTGGAGGGAACATTTTTGCTCCAGCTTGAAAAAGAACTTGGGTGTCATTAAGATAAAATAGATTATGGAGAATTTGATATACGTGTAAATGCCTCCAGATATTTAATCAATGGGGAAGCAGTGGAACAGGTTTGGGCAGCCTACAGGTTGATGACCTGCTCTGATAAAATCTGGCTGGACTATTGAAGTCATTCAATATCCATCGTGCTGCAGTTTCTCATGGCCAGCTACCTACCTGGAGCACAGATTCCTGATTTTATTAGGTTTTGACTTGCCACCCTCATGCAGGTTATTGCATTAGGATAGAAGAAAGTAATCTGAAAGAAACAGTGAAGTTTTACCTATAAAAAAACCCAAAACCCAAACAACCCCGAAAAAACTCTCTCTCCTATAAAAAAACCCAAAACCCAAACAACACCGAAAAAACTCTCTCTCAAAAAAAAAAAGCCAAAACAAAACACAAAACCCCACAACTAACCAAAAAAAAACAACCAAAAAACAAAAAACCCAAAGCAAAAAGCCCCCAAAACAAACCCATTATATATCCAGATTGGGATGAAGAGGAGGAAACTAGGAAATACTGGCGATGAGTCCTACTATATGCATAGGCACGAAATTTTGGCTGCCCACTGTATGAGCTAAAAGGTTGGATAGTTACAGTGCTCTAGAAAAGATTGAACCCTGGGGCTTACGGCTAGGCAATGATTTAATGAGCTGGGTGTGTCTAGAGGGAATGAAGGAGATTCTTCTTGGGACAAGCCTGCACTTGAAATTGTGTGGGGTTTGTGCATCTCTGTTAAATGATGTGAAAAAACTATTGTGTGATCAATGACACAAACCTCCCCACAGGACTGCCCTGCGCATAAGACATTCTTATTTCCCCTCGTTGCAGTTCCTCAGGCAATACCAACATATTCCTTCTGAGTTTAGCTTAATTTCTCATCCTGTGCAAACTCCTTGTAGTGCTTTGTGCAGTTTCCCACATGGACAGTTGTGAACCATTTCACACCTTTTCAGTTACAAATGGAACTAAATCTGGCAGATTAGTGTGCAACTGAAACAAAAATGCCCAGTGAAAATGCTAATGCTCTGGGTTTGCTCAGCAGGCTGCACTAAAAAGCACATTTCCATTTACGCAACAGAAGATTTTGTTAGTCAATAAATCCATGCAATCTCAGAGGAAAGAATTAATCTTACATAATTGGAGTTTTGTTTCAGGAAATGAATTTATACTAAGAGATTCAATCTCTTAATTAAAAAGATTTAGTGTGTTTGTGTTCCACTTAGCAGTTTGATTTGTTCTTTAATTTCCAGGAGTCCATTCTGGGAAATAACTTTGCAAAAATGCCAAGAGGAAAGGGATGTGCATACCAGGTTTGTGTGCAGACAAGAACCAGGGACTCTTGAGCTGTGTTACTAGCTGTGACTCTTACAGACCTCAGGAAAATCTCAACTACAGATGGCAGTTGCTCTGTCTGTAAAATGAAATCGAGCAGTGGGTTATCTCACACGGCTGCTGTTAGTGCTGGAATCCAGGGAACGAGCACTTGGTAAGTGCTCTACTGGTATTACCAACGTAACAAAATCAAAGAAAGCAGGATAAGATTTCATGGATGGGAAACACTGCCTTAACAAGAGCCTTTTTCAAGTGTCTTTCTCTCCTGACAAAAGATGAGGAAATTGCTAGTAAATGCATTAAATTGTATTACAGGAGGAAAAAAAAAAAAAAAAAAAAAAAGAACAACCTGCCATCTTTATATTGTGCCTAGAGGAGAAAACCAGCATTGAGCTGTACTAGGTACAAAAATCTTTGTATATTGAGAGTGATCCTGCATGTAGGTTGTGCTCCAGTGTGGGAGTTTTGTTTGCAAAAGAGCTACTGGGACTGTTCTGCAAAGAGCATCCAAGCCTAGGGACCCCCCTGCCTTTCCCAGGAACTCTTGCTGCTTGGCTTACTCTTTCTGGCTGTGAAGTCTGAAAAGAGTTCACAGGGGAGCAACAGGATCAGAATTCCCCTCTCACCTTTTGTTGCAGGAAAAGAAAAGGGTTTGATCCAGTCCTCTAGAAACACTTCAGACTGAATTGGACCACAAACAAACCCACATTAGACTCACAAAACCCGTCACCTTCCCAACTCCTGGAATCAAAAGCTTTAAAGCTGCAGTTTTAACCAAACACAGCGAAATATCTTAAAGACCTGACACGAATGATTCTGAAACTATCATTTGCCGTGACTCAAGTAAGTATTCCATAGGTCTGACTTTAGTTTCCATTGAAAACTGCTGTAAGGAACCTGCACCCATGGACACAGACACATATTTCATCCAACCCACCACTACCAGTTCCAGGTCATGCTGATTAACACTTTTCACATAAACACACTTCTTATTTCAAATGTTAATGCCTGCTTAGTGCAAGGTGAAAGTCTATCCAACATAGAATCCCTTAAGAGTGTTAATTAAACAGGACAATAATAATCCACCGGTGATTTATAGCGAGGTGGATTACTAGAGCATAGTGGTTGGTCTGATAGGCATTTATTGCCTACTTAACTATTTAAGTATAACAAAAAAAAATCATTGTGGGACAAAAGGTGATGAATGTTTCTGCTAAAACAGTCCATTAAGATGATTCATTAACATTACAAAGAGGTCTGCAGCCTGTGTGCCACTCGGAGCCTTTATAAGTCTGGGAAAGTGAGAGGCATTACCATAGGAAATGCTTTATGCTAAACCTGCTCTGATAGAATCTGAAGTCCACTTTCTGCAGATAACATCACGTTTACATTTTGCACTACAAGGTCGAGGGATACTTTGTACTCCTCGGTCCTCCAGTTAGGGAATGTATCTTCCCAACAGAGGAGTGCGGGAGGAGAGGAGCAATAAAAGCCCCGATGCTCTGGCATACATTGGTGTCCCTCACCCTTCCCTTTGAACTGATGGGCCTGGAATGCTGACTCGCTGGTTACACCACTGCGGAATGACATGGGAGTCATGAGTTATAGTCACAACAGCTCCAACTTTATTAAATGCACACCAAATAAAGCTCCTATAATGATCTTTTCAGGTCAAATAACAGCGGGTTCCTGCTGTGTAACAGCAAGGCGGTGTACCAGCTACAGGAATTGCAGCAGGGTTAAATCAGCGTGTAAATGTAGCCAAAAGAGCAAAACGAACTCCTCAAGATTTTCCTAACAAATTATTCCCTGAAAAGTGGAACTAATGAAGCTTGATTCTCTATGGATTTATGTTGCAGCTCTTACACCTCCCAGTTGGAATAACCCCAGTTGTCCTCCAGCATATCCCACTGCAATGCTCCAGCCCCTTCTCCCCTCCAGGCTCTCACCTCCCCCCTGCAAGAACATACAGACTCTCTCATTCCCTGGGGAGCACCGTAGCATGCCTTGGCATCTTTCTCCTAACCATTCCTTGACTTTTTTTTTGATCTGGCAGCTGAGTGAAGCAGTTTCTACCAAGCAATATCAGAGCAATGTGCAAATCAGTCGAGTGGCCACTGTCAAACACAATGAATAATTGCTGAATTCTCCCTTCTTCCTCAACGGGAACATTAATAAGGATTCCTTCCTCTACTTAGGTGATAATTCTTGCAAAACTGGTAAGGACGGAGTGTTTTTGAAACATCTACATAACCTGTGACACATGTGTCAGCATATTGGAAACTGGGTCAGACAAATAAGATTGTGTAAGTGGCTTCCCTAGGGAACCAGACTAAGAGGTGTGATAGGATCTCCACTGACCAGAAGTCAGTAGGACCTTGTTTATAGTGTGTGCAGCACCTGTCCAGACTACCTGCACGTTCTCAAAACAAGCTGGACCGGGTTCTAGGAGCACAACAGGACACCTGCACCACAGCTAATAAATTCTGCTTCTCAGTATGTAATTACCCTGGTTTATTTCTCGTTTGGTGAATTAGCACAGCTACACCAAACCTTGGGTGGGAGATGACTGAGATAGCTTTGCTGTCCCTGTATGGCATTCACATTCACTTCCCCATACTTCAGTTGTTCAGAAATGAATGTTAGAAGTGAAATATTCCAGATACTGGATCTGTACAAGGGAATGAAGCTGAGGGACACATGGGGCATCAAACATAGATACCTTAAACATAGTCCCCCCAATATTGTCCAATATCTTCTACCTGCTTGGGGAATTGGGCAAACAACATTTAATTTGTGATGCAAAATGTATTTCCCTTTTATTCTTCTAGGAGAACCAGGCTCTGACTGCATACACAGTCTGTGACAACACTTTATGACAAGACATGCTAGACTGGACCAACTTCATGTACGGGATAACTGTTTCCAATCAGGGCCATTAACCCACTAATCAGCTTTCCAATAACCAGTCACAGACATGGCAAACACCTCTAAAATGAGCTCTGCTGGTTAATGAATCAGTAGTGCTGAGGGGTGGAGGTGTGTGCTGCTCAAACACATGATCTGCACCTCTACAGACACCTTTAGACTCTTCTGGGACACTTGCAAATCTCAGTTCTTAGTCAATAATGCCTAAGGGTGCCCATCACTAGGGAAGTGTGTTTGTGGTAAGATCAGGCCTGGGTGTAAGACAGACGCAGGAAGGAAGGAATATAAAGTAGTGGGAGGTTGGCAGGAGCACAGGCTAAACCAGAAAGAGAAGCTGAACATGTGTGTCCTGTGGCACTTGAGGAGATTCAGAGTGGGAACAAGGATGAAAGGATTGGATTGTAAGATCCATGTTTGCAAAGCAAAGGAGAAGGGGTGAAATTTCAACCCAATAATGTTCCTGATTTTTTTCTCCCCTACATACTGCATTTAGCCTAATTTCAGTATTAGCTGAGAGACAGTCATCAACATCTTGTTATATTTCACTCTAGATATTCCTTACAAAGTTCCCACGAATTTACCCACCAGATTTCAGCATCCCAGACCACACTCCACATGTGATCCTTTCTTGGACCCACAAAACCACTGAAGGTAAATGCCTCACATTCACACAATACAGAGGTAGGTCTCAGCTCAGAAAAGCTGGTTGAGAATTTCTGGACAAAGTGCTGTTTGCCATCATAAAATACTAACTTGCCAAAAATAATTTTCTTTAAAAAGTAATATGCTGATTTCCATGGAAATATAGTTAGGAAGGTTCAGCTATTTCCATGAGAGAAATCTGTTCTGAATGAGAACAGAGTAGAAATGTGAACGGTACTTTGCTGACTCTCAGAGTCAGAAAAATGCCCAAGTCTATGCTACTTTGTTGAACTTTTTTCCCCAAAAAAAAAACCTCTAAAACCCCCTAGGCCAAAGAGAGCCTGATGAAACAGCTGGTGACTAAGTCTCACCTACAGAGTGCAGGACTCTTTTTCAACCCACTACAGAGCCCAAATTTCAGTCTGACAAAAATAATGTTGAAAACATTATGTCAAATGTCTGCTCCAAATCCCATAAAGCACTCCTTGGATAGGGCCCAAGTAAATACCCTAGCCACTGGATGTTGGCTATTCTAGGATGTCTCATTCTTTCTATTCATGTTTTGTTTTTTTAAATCATTCTGTGACAAATCTAAAACAAATGTCAAACCCGTTAATTTTTTTTAGACACTAGATTTTTTAATTTTTTTTTTCTGTTTCTGGACGACTCTAAATTCTCAGTGCACCACCCTTAACTCTTCAATTCAGTTTTTCTCTCAACCTGGGCCAAGTCATTGGCCTTTAAAAGAGTGAGAGACATTTAGCTCTTGCACAGGGAAAATTAATTTGATTTGTGCGTTCTGTATTGTTCTATATCACCGATTTGTAAAATTACTTCACAAGCATTTGGGGCCCATGAGCTGCTTTTACAGAGATCCAAAAAGGTAAATAAGACACATTGCTTTGGCATGACATAAGGAATTGGCTGCCACCAAAGTCTGCAAATCAGAAAATGTTGAAGACACCGATTTATACCAACAGATCTGTGTCCTGCTCTGGTTAGTAGAGGTTGAAATCTTGCAAGAAGCTTTTATTTGCACTGGGATAAATAACTATTAACCAGGTCTTAAAATCTAAGAGAATACCTAACTACTAAAATCTAAGAGAACCACGAGGCTAATTGAAAGCCATAAAGAAGAGGATTTTGGCTCAGAAGATACATATCTAACCAGATCCATCACTTTCAAGAGAAAGCAATTTTACACCAGTCAAAGTTAATATAAAGTTCATGTTGTTACTTTTTTCCTCATCTTTATCCTAATGTAATCACATGGAAACTGGAAAAAAAATATTGTTTGACATGCTTGTTCTTTATGATTATCCCATCTTGAATATGGTCCCTAGACATGAGAGTTTCTAGTCAAAACATTGGATATATTCTACCTAACATGGCATTAAACACAGATAGAAATCAATTTGTTCATTTTTTTCTGATTAATTCCCATATATTTCTGTAGATAGTTTCAGAAAATGAGGGTGGGGTTTTTTTCAGCCTGTCCACTTGGACTTCTCACCCAGAAAGTCTCTGAGGCAGCAAACTTCAGTCAGATACAGTGAATATTTTGTTTCTAGAAATTTGCAGCAAAAGCAATCCTCAAACGTGGATTTTTGAGGAGAGATGTGACAAAATTATTACCATACCTTCATGCTCTCACATTACACAGTTACCATATTTAATCCTGAGGACTAGAGCTGCAGCAATCTGCACGATGCTGACATGCATGCAATTAAGAAAGCCAAAATCCCATTAATTGCAAACATGGGTATGTGCTCATGAACCTTGGCCATGCTGTCATGAGAACAGTTGTGTTCACCAGAGGTCAAGCCTCAGCTGCTCTTCCTCCAAACTGTCCTTTAACAGCATTTTCTCTACCCTCAGCTCTCAGTAAAGAGACAAATTCGGCTCTGCAGTTTATTAGTTCCCTTGATGTCCGAACTGCTCTTCCATACATACCAAATATAGCAAACAGTAAACGCTCAGCTTTTTGTTCTTGCCTCAAGGCTTAGAAACAACTTGCAAATCCTCTCAATTCGCTTTGCGTCCCCATTCCTTCCATTAGACTTGCTAACAGGACCTTTCACAAAGATTCTTTTGTTTCTACTGGAAATCTCTTAAAGATTTCTTTGACATTTCTCTTTCTCTCAGTATCCTGTCACAGGGTGCTGGACCTTCGTCCTGGGACTTACCCAAATCCTTCCTTTTTCCAGGATGCACTGAAACCTTCCATCCCACTCTGCTACAAAGGAAGAGTGTGGACACTATCTGCAACCAAAGAATATAAACTTAAGGCTGTGAACTGCTGAGCTCTTCCCAGAAATGCCAGTGCCCTTATCACATCATGGAGTTGTGAAGGTGTTGTGAATATTGTTACTTTTCTCCATGGTTTAGCCTTAGAACATGTGATTCCTGTCTTGATGGATGTTCTTCTCTCTTCTCCTTCCACAACCTCTTCCCATCTTTCCAAATAAAGCAGTAACCTGTGCTTTAAGGTAGAAATACCCTTATTAAATCTGATAATAGAACACAATCCTCTGCTTTTTTTTTTTTTTTCCAAAGGAAACTCTCATTTCTGTTTGCAAACATAGTCAGTGTAATTCTCAAATCATTCAAATTATGGACTTTCACTGACCTATCATCACTTCCCAAACACAGAGAATGAAGATGCTCCATAAACAGGTTTTGGTTGAAGTGGAAGACCTCCTGTGCTATTCTCCTGATGGATCAGGACGCAGAAATAGGGACAGAAATAATCAGGAAGTGATTCCAAATCTGCATAGCCCTCAGCTGCATGAAAACACTGTCTATGCTGCAGTTATGCAGCTGGAAGAACTGGAGTTTGGTCCTTAGTGGTTTCAGTTTGTCACAGTATCTCCAGTTTCTCTAGACTCTAAACAACTGAAACCTTTCCCCTGCTCAGGATAAATATGTGCTATTCACAAAGATGGCTTTTACCCCCCAAAACAAATGTGAGGATCTTTCTAGAATGCAAAAATCTGAATTCCTCTAGGCTTTACATTTGTATTTTCATGAGCTGAACAGATAACAACTAACTGCAAGAAAAAAATTTAAACTTTTATATGGAACTCGTAAGAGACTATTTTATAACTCCTCGATTTAAACAAACAAACAAACAAACAAACATGCAAACTGCTTCCTTCTGCTCTTTTTCTGACAGCCCAAATATTTAGTGCCCTTTATAGGATGCTAACTGTGGAAATCCATGCTTTTAAATTATGCTTTTTTGGGTGCCTTGAACAACAGATTCTCTCTTGCGGTCAGACCACCAAAGCGGAGTAAAGTGCAGTAACTCTGAGAGTTTCTGCCCCATGTTCTGCTCTGCTTGTCCTTTTCAAAGGGGGCTCAATGCAGAGCCTTGTTGAGCCCTCCGCTGGTGCCACTGTTTATAGAGGGGGTCATTAGGAACAGTTTAGGCAGAACAAAAGGGGTTTTGTTTCTATTGTCCTGCTTGCAGTTTGACGATGTCTTAACTGAAAAATTATCTTAATAGTCTAACAGTATATATTCGCCTATGGGGCTCAGACAACTGCAGAAAAGGCTTTGGATGAATGCTGAAAAGATGCACTTTACAAAGCAAACTCAGTGCACGCTGAGCACGATTTAGGAAGCAGCTTTTTTTTTTCCTGGCTGAAAACTTAGAAGTCCCAGGCTCAGCAAGATAAACTCTTACGGTTACAACTAAAGTATCCTCCACAAAAGGAGCAGCAGTGACACCAAGCACTCCAGACAGAGCCTGGGTGTGCTCCTGGCTGGGTGTAAACACACACACAGTGCTACACCAATCCACACCAGCAGAGGAAACAGTCCCTGCGTGTTATTTTAAAATCCTCCAGCATAAACTTCTGATTAATGATTTTCTGCTGCTGAAGCTCTGGGAGATTGCTTCACACAGCCACTTGTAATGTGGCAAACCTCCTCCCTCGGTCGGACCGGGAGCTGGAACGTCCCTCAAACCGTGGAGAACTGGGGCCAAACTCTGTGCAGCTTGGGAAGGGATTTTTGTGGCCAGGGCTTGGGAGAATCAAATGAATCCCCAGCTTCCATCTTGTTTCAGGCTGGTTCAGAAACACTGCTATAAATCACTGCAGATATAAAGAAAGTTATTTTAGAGGCAGACCCAGAGACAAAAAAAAAAAAAATGCACATTGTGTCTCTGCAACTCCATGCAGCTCAGAATTGGCAGCTCAGGACTTCCAATTGGAGTGGTTCTAGTATGTATTCAAAATAAACTGTGAAAATCATTGTTCCTATGGAAATGAAATGTAAATAAAAGCAGAAGCTGAGACCATATAAGATAATGTTGGACCAAATTCTGTTTCCTGCTTATTTAAATGCACAAGATAAGCCTCAACAGGAGAGAAACTGCAGGGTGCAGCTGTTGTATATAATCCTGCTTCCTACAGACCTGTAAAACCAGCAGTCTCCGAAGATCTCTCTGCTCCAGCAACACAAGTTTTATGATTCAGGGGCATGGTACATATGGTTTAGCATACACACCCCAATTTTCCATGCAACCTCCCCTGTTAGGATTACTAATACTTGTGGCATGAGCAGTTTGTACAGCAGCTGTGCAAGGGTTATGCAAGCATTTATGTACACATTGGAATAAAGGCACAAAATAATGGTTCTTTTGAGGTATTGCTCTGCACCTGCCTGGAGAGAAAAAGTAAAGCCATCGAAATTCATCCCATTGCATTTCACAGGTCAGAATCAGTTTCTGTTGTTCCCTTTGAAAACAATGAATAAGTTTTAGCTGCTTTTTGTACAGCGTCAAAATACCAAACTTCTCCACCTTTGGTGACTATAAACAGCAGAAAACGAAAAGAAACACGAACATATGTGAATAAGAAGAATCCTGGATGTCTGGTGGTGGATTGAAGGAGCAAAGATCACCATTTATTGTAAGAAAATATAAGAACTATGGAGATTTCCAGAGGCACATTTCCAAGGTGCTGCAGCAGGGCTTAAGTCTGCTCTGAACAGTGATGTATTAGCACGTTCCCAGCATAGCTTTTCACAAATACAAGCCTGAGATTTCAGATGTTCAGATTATAATGTTACCAGTGAAGGAAATGCCTGGGTTTGTGCCAAGAGTGTCAACCAAATCGAGTGTGCACACAAGAATTTGACTGCACAGAATGAAATGCAGTGTTGTTTGGGCTGCTTTGGCAATATTTGGTTCTGCATGAAACAATACTCAGATCCCTGTATCTGTGCTGTGGAAATATGTTACTTACCTTAAACCTTAGGTTTAAAGGCATTAGTGAAGTACACTGGTGTCTGCACAATGACAAATGCTCACACCAATATACAAACACACACAAAAGATAGGCCTATATTCAAGCTGTATATAGACATCTGAAAAATGTAACACTACAAATGTTTAAATGACATGAACTCATTTCTACTGTTCTCTGGAGTAAACAGCAATAAAATAATCCCTGTGGAGATCCAGTTTTATGAAGTGAAGCCCTTTGAAGTGCTGAACTTTGTCCACCTTACTCAGCTGATGAACATGAGATTCAGTGCTATACTCCCATTTCACAAAGATAATTTTCTATTTTAGTTATCACTAGCATCTCTAGAAACAATAACACCTTTTCCATACCCCAAAAATCATTTCTGATTCTCCTCTGATCAGTAGCAATGAGAAACAATACTTCATTTTTATACCATAGTCAGTATTGGCCAACCCAGCACAATTCAACCCAGATCTGCTCAAATTCCTGGATTAGAACTAATATAATGGCTTAACCTTAATGAGATTAATTTCATGGTGATGAATATGTTCTCAGCAATAATGCTGGAGAGATGAATAGAAACTTTTGATAAGAATGATCCAATACAGGGTAATTAAATCTGCAAGCTAATTATCCATTCTTATACAAATAATAATGCTGTTATTTTTGCTGTATAAATGTTTTTCTTGCACAGGGCACAGAGAAGCAGTTCAAAATTGCCCAAACACATGCTATTTTAGTGGGACTGTTTCGAAGGAGAAAAAAGTTTGCTGTAGTTTAGGACTTGCACTTTGTTCAAGACAAATGAGAGAAGATGCAAAACAGAATGGAAAAGAACCATGGTTAAAGTTAAAAAGGACATCAAAGTAGGCAGACAAGGAGCTTGACACTGATTCAGCAGAAAAGAGGCAAAAAATGCTTTGTGTCTGATTTTTGAAGTCTGTGAGCAGAACCCACAGTTTTTGCTGCCTGTTTTATTAAAGTGAATGCAAATGGCCAAATTCTGCCACTGGCATAAGCCTCACATGGGTACACAATGGTGACAGCAGTATATACAAACTCCCCAAGCACAAACCTGCACAGTTTTGTGCATTTCATGCTTTTAAATCAGACCCTTCATTTACCAACTAATACCTGCTTCCAAATCTACTGACACCAACAGGAGAAATGGCAGTAGTTGGTACAAAAATCAGATAAGAGCATAACACAAAGCTCAAAGAGATCAAAAAATTACTCAGTTGGTAATGTGGCTTGTGCAGAACCTCAGAAACATTGGGAGTTTGTTTTTACAGAAATTATCTGAAGCAGCAAGTGCCAACAAACAGGGATTACTTCATCACAAGCATTTAGTTTTCAGTCTCAAGATGAGAAGGATAGACAAAAGAGGCAGAGAAGAGTAAGAGGAAAAACTGGTTTCTTAATTGATCCAGGAAGGAGGAGGAAAAAGACAGTGACATGAAGGTGCCAATATTTCAGCAACCTGTGTGGAACTGATCCTACAGGAAACAGGATGGGGTTTGCTCAGCAGGCAAGAAAGGAGGGAAGAGAAAGATGTGGTCCATGAGAAAAGGTACAGACTGGATTGCTTTTCTGTTTGAAAGGTATTTGAAATTCAAGCTCAGATCTGAGGGCTGAACCACTGCAGTTTGAGCTGCATCATCCTTCATTGTATCCAGCAGAATAAATGCTGCCCTTTGTTGTGTCCCAAGGCAAGAGCTGAGGATCTTAAAAGTTATTTAACAAATCCTCTTTCTCATCACACACTGCAAGAGTGGGTTTGTTATGCTGTTTTAAGAATACACTGTGAATTATCATGCATTTATTTAATGTTCTACCTGTGCAGGAGGATCATAGAAAATACTGCCATAAAAAATATTCCCTTAATGTTCTACCTGTGCAGGAGGATCACAGAAAATACTGCCATAAAAAATGTTCCAAATTAGTCCTATGAAAGCACAGGATACACTTGCAGCATTTCCCTCTCTTTAAAGGGCATATCCTGCATTAAATTTTCCAAATTAGTCCTATGAAAGCACAGGATACACTTGGAGCATTTCCCCCTCTTTAAAGGGTATATCCTGCATTAAATCAGGATGTAGCTAACCATGGCCAAACCCAGACCATTTCAACAGACAAAACAAGGAGTAAATAGATTCAAACATCACTTTTGCAAGATGTTCGTCGAGTCGAGAGGCTTCAAGGTTTAGTTTTTGTCCTCTGCGTCCTATGAAAGCACAGGATACACTTGGAGCATTTCCCCCTCTTTAAAGGGTATATCCTGCATTAAATCAGGATGTAGCTAACCATGGCCAAACCCAGACCATTTCAACAGACAAAACAAGGAGTAAATAGATTCAAACATCACTTTTGCAAGATGTTCGTCGAGTCGAGAGGCTTCAAGGTTTAGTTTTTGTCCTCTGCTGTTTATCAATGACACCTACAGCCCCAACAGCAGTTACCAAAGGTGTTAATGAGTCAGAAGACAAACCTTCCACACTATCTTTTCTTTCTCTCCAAGCATGCTGCCATTCCACAGCATGACACTGACCTGAAATTTAGTCAGTATTTAAATGTGAGCTACCAGCAATTCAGGTGTAAGTAGTTCAGGCAGCAGAGACACCTGCTCTCCAGCCCACTGTGCCATCCTTTGTAGTCTCACAGTCCATGCCAAAAGCTGCTTGATAAAAGGCCAACACTCACAACTCTGGAAAAGCAGTCTACAAGGAACAAAACCAGAAGAGAAATCAAGTTATCTGCAGGTGAAAGGGAGAGCAGAGAGCCACTGAATCATCTGTCTGTCCTTCCACCATCAGTTCGAGCCAACTTAGAGCAGCCCAGCCTAGACACCCTCTCCTTGCCCCCAGCTGTGCATTCCTGTGGCCTCCCTAGTTCCACCACAGTATATACTCAGTCAGAACAAGGAGCTGATCCAGCAGAAAATTAATTCAGCAAAAACAAATGCATAAATGGTTAAAAAGAAATTTCTTTTCAAAACAGAATCAGCTTCCTGACCTGTGTTTAAAGTGCTGGTACAGGAGTTGGAGAGGGTGGGGTTGCACAGCTGAAGGTCCAGGCTCGGGTGGGATGAGAATATAAACATCTTTCTCAGGAGGAGCCTGGCTGGAGATCAGCTTAAATTGATCTAGAAACCACACCCTCGGCAAGAAAGAAATTTAGGCAAATATGTGCCTGGTTAAGAGCAGGTTAGTGCAGCTCCTCAGGAAGTAGAAAAGATGCTGGAGAGTTTGATCTTAATGCAGCCAAAATGCAAGTGCTGAGGTTTTGGTGTTTTCATTAGTGGGGAGCAGTGGGAAGGCAGCTACAGAGATGATTTTTGAGCAGCCCCATTAGCACCAGTGAGTTTAGCAAGTGCTAAAGTGGATGTGGCTTCACTTGTCTCTCCACACCATCCTCCCAGAGCCTGAGCCACTCTTAAACACGTGTTAAGACTGAGCTAGGAGTTTAATGATGGTTCCACCACTATTTCAATAGCACTGTGAGTCATTTCGATGTGATGCCTCAGTTTCCCTGTTATTAAGAGCTGCACATACACACACATAAATACATACATGCAAACACATAAATCATTCACTGTGTTTCCTATGCAGATTTTTGATTAGTTACCTGCTGTTCATGAAAGGATTTTAAACATAAAGAGCTAAAAGAAGGGCTGAATATTAGTTTCCAGAACAGTTGCAGGATCTGGTGCTGGATACCACTGGATATTGTTTGCCTGAAAATATCAGATGAACAACCTATCAAAAAAAAAAAACCAAACCACAAACCCCTCTGACCTCCTTTATCCCCTTCCCCTCTTCTTCCTCCTTTTCCTAAGGAATGAATCTTGATGTCAGCATAAACTTAGCGCAAATGTCTGTAAAGTTTCTGAAATTATCTCGGGCTGGATTCAGTGACCCAGATAAACCATCCTTCCTTAGCTTTCCAAGTAAGATTTGGGCAGCATTAATCTACATTTGTTGTCTGAAATTGTTATTATTTACTGTTGCAGCAGACATCAACTTGGACTAATCAGGACTGGGGCTCCACTGCTGAAGATGTTGCACCCACTGAGTTAAGAAAGTCATTTCTTTAAGCAGTTCACAATCCATCTCAAAACAGTATCCCACAAAGGCATGTACCAGGGAGCAGATGGAAAGGGAAAGGCAAGAGCTCAGGGTAACGTGATGGCACAAACCACCCGTACGCACAGGCTGATGGTTTCAGTTCAAGTCAAACGTTGCTGATTTTAGGACTCTTATAGGATATGCTCCCCCTCGGATTTCTAGCACTTCTCCCTTAACTTTCCCTGCTGCCAGCTGGAAAACAGTGACCCGGGGCTCTGTGCACACAGACATACATACGTGTCTACTGCGTGAATATATAATCATCACGCTTTAAATAATTCAGCGCTGCTGGTTTCATCCCGAACAGTCTCTCCCCATCTGTACTTCTCTTTTTTTTTAAAAAAAAAAAGGAGCAGAAGAGGAAAAAAAGCGTCTCCGCGCGCTTGTGCAGACGCTGTACTCGCATCTGCAAACTCCGTGGGAGTTCGCGCCCCTTCCTTACACACAAACCTCCCTCCCTCCCTCCCTCCCGGGGTGTCTTCTCCTTAATGACGCTCACCCTCATTTAGCACCGGCTCAGCCTGCGCACAAACATCCTGAAAAGCAACCTGAGCAGACATCCCTCCTCGAGGCAGTTCCAGGG
>NW_008679707.1:0-1613 GCF_000695815.1 Acanthisitta chloris | reverse complement strand
TACTACCTGGAACCATGCTCTGGCATGTGTCTCCTCTCCCCAGGAGTCCCTGTCAGGACCCTGCTGCAGCACAGTCTTTGCACAGGGTCACAGCCTCTTTCTGGACTTCCACCTGCTTTGACGTGGGTCTCCTCCATGGGCTGCACAGGAACAGCCTGCAACACCATAGTCTTCATCACAGTTCACAGGGGATTCTCAGCTCTGGAGGCTGGAGTGCCTCTTCCCCCTCCTTCTCCACTGACCTTGCTGTCTGCATAATTGTTCCTCTCACATATTCTCACTCCTTTAATCTCTGGCTGCAATTACCTCTGCACAATATCTTTGGTTTCCTTCTTGAATATGTAATCACAGAGGCATCAGTGCCACCAATGATTGGCTCAGCCTTGGCACAGTGTTGGCTCCATCCTGGAGCCACTGGCATGGGCTCTGTCAGACATGGGGAAACTTCTAGCAGCTCCTCACAGAAACCACCCCTGTAGCCTCCCACTGTCTAAACCTGGCCATGCAAACTCAGTACACATACAAAGATGCCACAATAGAGGAATACCCTTTTTTTGCAATTTGTTTTGGTTTGTTTTTGCTAAACTGGATCATGCTGTCACATTTTCAGTGAATCATAAATACCTTCTGTTTATTCACATCACAGACTGAATTCTGTGTGATTTGGAGTTTTCTTATTCAGTGATATTAAACAGACTTCATAGTCTGTCATTTGTTTGGTCTTTCTGGGTGCTCCAGTGACTTGGGAATATGCTTCAAAATATGACAAGCTTTTAGTTTGTTTTTTTGAGGGGTTTATTTGTGTACACTTGATTTTTTTGAGTTTTTTTCCCCTCTGCAGGATATGATGTTGTCACCAATCAGATGTTTTAAAGATTTTTTCCTCTCTCTCTGTTTTATTCTTTATTTTTTTTTTTAGTTAAAAAATCCTTCCATGCTTCTATTGTAGTGTCTTATCAACTGTGTGTTGTTTCAATGCATACAACAAAGTTCATGGTCCATTTAATTCTTTGCCTTGTGTAAAGATGGCCTGCATGTGATTCTTGGGATCATCAGATGCTTATCACAAAGGTCACTATTGCTCTTCCAGCATAGCAGCAACAGGAAGTCTTAGTTATAAAATATTGTATTCAGGGAAGAGAGATGCTTTTGTATCTCCAAAGTTAAGGAGAAACATTTCTCATATTTGACTAAAGTGGACACTTGTCACACACCTGTAATTGTATTCCCAGTGTGAGAACTGGCATCAGTGCATAGAATTGTGCCTTCCCCTGAACCAAAATTAATCTGCCCTATCACACTATATTCACAGTTGTTACACTTCAAGGGAGTTAACAGCAGTGATCAAGGGTAAGCTTTATTTAAACACCAGAAAAGTCATCCTGTTTTCAACTAAGGAAATGAAATCTATGACTTGTAATGTTTAGTGACTGACACAGACTACTGACAACAAATGTTTTTCTTGATATGAAGTTGTAAATTTTGTACAAAGATGTCTCTGGCTGTAAGACACAGAAGGATTGCAATAGCATACTGGATTGACCCTGGCTGGATGACAGGCTCCCACCAAAGCCAGTCTATCACTCCACTCCACAAATGGACAGGGGAGAGAA
>NW_008679706.1:6624-7534 GCF_000695815.1 Acanthisitta chloris | reverse complement strand
AGCTCTGCGAGCGATGCCGAGACTGCGCCGCGGTTTCGTTTGGGTGTCCTTCTTTGTCATTTTCCCCATGAAAATTACCCCGGCACTGATCTCAATGTTAATGTATTCCTGCTTACATTTGACTTCTGAATATGTTATGGCTAATTATCATTACACAGGACGAGAGATCAGAGCCCTGACTGAGGTGCTGGGTGTGGGAACAAAAGGAGGCCAGCGCTGCGCCTTGGCTCGGGGCCCGAAAATGGTGACTGAGCATCTTGAAACTGGTGGAGTCTGGGGAGGGGGTGCTCGGCTCTTCTCTTCCTTACTTTCATTTTACGGTTTTTGTGAACTGGGGGAGGGGCCAGGATGGGGCTAAAATTTCCCCTTGAACATGATGTCAATATGTTGGCATGTCTCCTTTTATTAAGATGCCATCCAACTGATAACAAGTCCTGCTGTGTTTTACCAACATAAAAAATTAGACTGGAGACCAGGGAGCGGCAGGAGCACCAAGAAATAATCACACTTGATGTGGAAAGTAAAGTAAAAGGAGCCATCTGTTCACTGCAGGAGGACGTGAAAAATCACATTAACATATTGTCACTAACATCATGAAATACACAGTTAATAATAAATTTAGTTATCATGGCAAGCTGCATTGGGTGCTCCCTGAGAACAGGCATTGTGTGGGAGATGTGTGCTCACATCCCCGTGCGGAGCTGCGTCCCAGGCGGCAGCTTGGACCCGCACTGCCCCTCTCCCCCCAGCCAGCCAGAACTGGAGAGCCTGGAAAACGAGAGGAGCCTCAGGTCAGGTGTGTTTGCAGTGAGTGCCAGAGTGCTCCCATGTCTGCTCCTGTCCTTGGGAAGCTGGTTTTGGCTCCCCCAGGGCTCTCTGTCCCTGCCTGGCTCTTCTGAGGATCTCAGTG
>NW_008679706.1:4726-6399 GCF_000695815.1 Acanthisitta chloris | reverse complement strand
TGCCCAGCTCTCCCGAGGCTCTCTGTCCCTCCCAAGGCTCTCTGTCCCTGCCTGGCTGTCTGTCCTTGCCCAGCTCTCCCGAGGCTCTCTGTCCTCGCTGCTGCAGCGCAGGGACCGAGTGCTGGTGGCTCAGCCCCGCTGACCTCCCATGCCGTGGGCCAGAGCCATGAGCTGGTTTCCACAGATGAAGACTCAGCCTGGAGAGGGAAGCAGCACCCACACGCAGTCTGGGGCAGAAACAAGCCTTGCATATCATTAGTGTCAATCAACCTGGCCGTATGGAAAAGAGATCTTGTCAAATGAACTTGATATCTTTTTTGATGAGATTACGGGTCTGGCTGATAGACTTCTCTTGGTGCTGAATGAGGTTTTGACTAAGCAGCTGAAACGATGCAAAATTATCACACGTGTTATTAACTGGTTTAGAAACTTGCTAACTGTGAAGGCCTCAAACACGACTGTAGCCAGGTTGTCAGTGCTGAGCAGGTGTGATCGCGCTGTACCCTGCAGGAGCAGCTTCAGCCCTGCACTGTTACACCTCAGTACTCTCTGTTGCTGGCACAGGAGAAGCCGCTGCGGCTCTCGGCGAGGGCACGGAGCTGTCTGGGGCGTTAGGGGCACTGCTGGTGCCGGAGGTGCTGCTGCAGCTCTGGAGAGAACTGAGGTGGTGCTGTGCCCCAAAGGCACTGCCTTGCTGAGGGCTCTGTGTGGTTCTGGGGCTGGCTGTTCTGGCAGGCAAGGGGAACCTAAAGAGAACTTGAAGGAAACTGTGAAAAGACAGAGAAATTGAATTGGCTCTCTGCTGGGAAATGGCACGCTCACTGTTGAAATGAAGGAGGGAGGATGCTGAGGAGAGGGTGGAACAGCAGCCAGGGGCACTGGGACTTGGCTGATAAAAAGCTCTTCAGTGAAGAGACATAAACCTGCAATAAAATCACTGTGTGGTAGGAGACAGTGTCTGGAAGATGGAGCAGATTTCTGTTTGCAGGTGCAAATTTCCGTGGTAAAAACTGAGCAAACAACTGGCTGAGTTTTCCACAGCTTGAGATCTTGCTGGAAAAGCGGTGAATGGATGTTTTCGGTAAGGAAAGAATATTTGGGAAGCAGACTGGAATATCCTTGTTTTACTCAGTAATCCTTGTTGTGGCCCTTCTTGTGAGGCCGTTCTTCTCCAAAGCCCCCAAGCACAACCCCTTTGCTTGCTGTGGAGGTGAGTTGCTTGGAGTGAAGTGCAGTCATGGAACTGGCAGAATGTTTGGCCCCTGACAGTTCATTTTGCAAGTGAAATGTCACTGGAGGGGAAAAAGCCGCGTCTATTGACAGCCTTTGTGTGTTCTGACAGGCCTTTCTAGTTCTGTGGCTCCTCGGTCTGTACCTGACGGACCTCTCTGGCTGTGGAAGCCGAGGCAGATGGGCTCTGCAGGCAGCCTGAGGGCACGGGAGGGAGGCACCAGAGCTCTCTGCCTTTCATCACGGCGGCGAGGGGACCGCAGAGGCCGACAGCACCGCGGGGGCTGCGGCAGCATCTATCGGGCGAGGGGATGGAAGGGAACGGGCAGCGCGGGACGGTCCCCGGCAGGGCGGAAGAGGCTTTTTGGCAGGGCCGGGGCTGTGAGGAAGCTGTGGCTCTATGGCCACGAGCACGTGTGGGATGCATTCCAGGCTTCCCTTCC
>NW_008679706.1:639-4580 GCF_000695815.1 Acanthisitta chloris | reverse complement strand
CATAGCTCTGGCCGCAGGGGTCGGATCAGGACGTGCTGACAGAAGTCAGTGCTGTTTGCAGGGCTCGGCAGGTGTTGTGTGCACAGCCTGTGTGCGGTGTTTGAGCGAGCCGCTGCCGGAGGTGTCCGGCACTCCCTGGGGACAGGGATGTTCCGCTCCTTCCCCAGGCGTCGCCGGAGCCCCGACAAAGCCCTTCCAGCATGGGAGTTACAGGGCAGCATTGCCATACACATCCCAGTGTGTACATACATGCTCGGATCCTTGGAGGAAGAGCAGTGTGCTATTGTGTGCTCTCATTTGCATAACTAATTGGAGCACAGTCCTTATTATTTTGAAGAGGAGCCTGCGTAATCGAAATCTCCTTACAGCCCAGTGGGAGACTGGGGAGATAAACACCTTTGGGGTCCAGGCGTGTGCTTCCTTCAGTGCTGCAGCGTGCTTGAAGTGGTGCTAAAGATTTGGGAACATCTGGCAGGAGCAGGTGGTGTTTTACCTTTCAATATGTTATCTAAATGACAATTTAGTTAAGCCTGCAAATAATAATAGTAATAAAAACTGTCTCACATATATGCGTGTCTTACAGCAAAGGAGCTCCCTGAGCCCTTTCTGTTCTAGGCTCTCTCTGCCCTGCCTGCTGCTCAGGTAAGCAGGGAGGCACACCTTCGCCCAGGGGGGCAGGAGGAGACTTTGACAGCCAATGCACAACTGCTGGGCAGGTCTCCAGGCAGGGTTTGTGCTGGTGTCGGTTCTTTACCCTGGTGTCTAGAATGAACATTATTGTGTCATGGCTCTCGAAGGGGAAGGAGCCAGGAGAGCTGGAACTGTCAGCCAGGAGTTAGTTGTGTCACCTTGTAGTACTCTCTTATCTCCCCTATCCCGTCCCCAGAGAGAGCCCCTGGTGCCTCGGCCGGCCCGTGTCAGTCAGCAGCACCGGGACCCTCTGGAATGCAGCAGGGACAGCTCCTCTCGGTGCTGTGTGCTGTGTCCCACCTGTTCCACAGAGTCCTCAGCACCGACAGCGCTGGGGTAACGAGAGGAGCACGGAGAGGCTCTGCCTCCTTACATCGTTACTGCACTAATGAATTGGAGCTCTTAGCTACCGGGGGAAAGCTGACTGGACCTGGAAACATGCTGACAGCATTGAGGCCACAGGAGATGCAAGATGAGACAGAGAAGGGGATGTGTTGGGACAGAGAGGAACATTTGTAAGAGTGCTTGACCCGATAAGGTGATGGTCACAGTTCTCTTGGTGCAATGATTGTGACTCTGTGTCAGTGCATGAGTGTGATTGGGAGGGTTATTCATGCAGGTAATGCTTTCTCTTGGCTCAGGGTGGTGGTTTCAGGAGCGGGGTGGTTTGCAGAAGAGAAGCACACAAACAAGTAGATGCAGCAGTCACTCTTTTCTCTGCAGGTATGGTGTGGGTAGGTAAGCCCACGGAGAGATGTGAGGAACGGGTTCTGGAAAGGATTCTCTTCCTGGCACTGCTTCACTACCTGCTCTCTGTGGTTTCTGGGGCCATATGGGAGGAGGTTGCTCGCTCCCGGTCTCCAGGAGCACTCGGGATCCGTTTACCTGGAGCTTTTCCCTGGGCGTGGAGTCACAGCTATGTTGTTCCCTCGTTGCAGTCCAATTAAAACGCGGTTTTACCCTCGGAGAACACACTGTGTCTCCAGGTGTGTGCTGAGAACGGGGCTGGTGGTGTCGGGGCTGCTTTCTGCTATTTATACATCTCCTTGGCATTTAATCTCTGGGAAGAAAGCTCAGTGGAAAGGGCTGGAGAGGGAGATGTTGTTAAGTGGAGCGACGTGCAGTGAAATGTCTGCTTTCACCTGGTGGGTACGGCACGATGTGGAGTACCTTGTAAAGGTATTGCTCAGGGCCAGAGGTTCCCCAGCTGGGGTTTGTTTTGAGAGGGAATGGCTTGCTCTCACATATTGCACGGTAGGAAACCTTCTGCCTTGCAGCTCCCCAGTGATTTATTGGAGGTGTTTAGCCAAGGACTTAAATGGGTTAGTAGACTAGCACCTTCAGGGAAGTTGCTCTTTATAATTTAACTTTGAGAGAGCAGGTTATAGTGCTCTCAAACAGTCGTGTCAAAGACCCAGCAAAAATTAATGGCTCAGAACTAATGGCAAGCTTTCCAGGATGCTGCTCTGATTTATTGAGTGGTGCTAAGCTCCAGCATCCTTGTGTGGAGAGCACTTGCCTTCCTGTAAGGGGGCTAATATTACCTCAAGCTGTTGTCAGTTGACTCGGCGAATCGCTGAGATGGTACTCTGGGTGTGGATAGCTGGTGGTGATTACCCCTAAGCATTGGAAGAGCAGAAACCCTGGGGAAAGGCTGATGTGCTGCCGGGAGGATGATGTTCCAGCCGTGTAAACAAACTCCTGCAGGCTCCTGGCCGTAATGAGGACCAGGCCCCGGTGCCAGGGCCCACTCTGTGCTGTGCTGCCGCATCGAGGCCGAGCAATTTGCAGGGAAAGTGATTGGAGACAGGCCCTGGGATGCACGTAATCCACTAATCACCGCTCGGAGACTCCTGGTGCTCGGGAACAGCGGGAGGGAATTGGCTTTTATGAGCTGAAGGAGACGCTGGCATATGTTGTTGAGGAGAGGGGGAGGAAAAACTGCTTAAATATTTATAGATTAAGGGTACATTGGGATCCCTTCTGTCTTGTTGTGCGCCTGGTTCCCCTTCTTCCTCCTGGGGATGGCAGGACACGGAGTCTCCTCAGCCTTGCCTGTGGTCTCAGTGGGAAGCATCCCCCGGGAGCCTCGTGCTGCTGAGCTGGGTGTGCAGCTCTGCGGCCACCCAGGACGGGCTGGCTCCGTCCTCCATGGGCCGCGGCGCCGGAGGGTGAGGGTGGAAGGGAAACGCGCCCAAACCGGGCTGCGGGCAGGAGAGCAGCTTCCTGCAGGAAGCTCTCCGTGACTGGCCCAGGTGCCAGGGCAGAACGGGTGGCACCTGCTGGGAGGAGCCCTGAGGTTCCTTCCCTGCTCTGAGCTGAAGGAAGGTTTGGCTTCCTGCAGACACAAAGGTGCTCTGTTCATTGCAAGGCTCCTCCTTTGGTGGTGACTTGGCATGTGTGAGTTCCCCTCCCTCTCCTCGAGGAGGGTGTATCCCCTGGTGGGCACAGTCACGGGGAAGCAGGTGACAAATGCTGTGGTGTGCAGAGTGCTCTGCTTGGCCTCACCTACAGAACCTGTGAGGGAGATGGGAGAGGCTGGGGAAGAAGGAGACCTCAGCCACCTCCTCCTCTTGGGGACAGCGCTGGGGCGGCAGTGCCTCCTCCCGCGGAGCAGGAGGCTGGAGGAGATGTCTCTGCGGTCAGGGCAGGTGTGTGGCTGTGAGGGCCCTGTCCGTGAGCAGCGAGGCTGGAGCTCTTCCCACCGGCACCTGGGGACAACGACTGTGGCACTGCGCTTGAGGAGCAGTGTGTGTGTTCCCTTGCTCCAGCCAGGTGGAAGCTGTAGGATGTTTGGGTCTTCCTGCTTTTGGTGTGATTTTGGTAGTAAATTAGTTTCTCCACAAGACACATTTTTCTGAAGTGTTGCTCGCTCTTTCCGTCAGCACTCCTGGAGTACTTTATGGGGAATACACAATTTGAGGCCCCACACCCAGAGCCTCCTCAGGTGTCACTAGTGCAGTGAGTGCCCAGCCTGGAGTGCTGGGACTGTCCTGCTGCTCAGCTGCTCTGCAGCAGGTCACACAGAGAGAGGCTGAGGGAAACTGTGCCGGTTACCTGTTTACAAAGACCCCCAGAGCTGTGAGTAAGCTGTGGTTGCTGTTTGCAGTACAAGGGGACTGGTTTTGCATTCCTACACATCCTCAAGTGTCTTCACTCGTGTGGTGCAGCTGGTTCCACGTGCTGTTTTGCTCTCACCCGAGTTTTGGTGCGGCAGCTCCGAGTCTGCTCCCGTTCTGCTGGGACAGGTG
>NW_008679706.1:0-604 GCF_000695815.1 Acanthisitta chloris | reverse complement strand
CCGCTCTTGTAAGGCCTGGTAAAACCTGTTCTTGTGTAAATCACATATTGGATGGCTTAATATTGGGTATTAAAATCCTTAAATCGGTTCTAATTAGTTAAAACTCTTGCTGTAATGACGATCTGCCCCTCAAATCCAGTGTCAGGCACCAATGCTCGACAGTCCCTGTGGAGCCTGCCCGAATGATTCCAGGCAGCTCAGCTGATACGCTGATGTTGGAAAAAGCAGCCCAGAGTGGTGTTTCTCGTGGTGGTCATGGCTTTTGGGGTCTCCCCAGTTTTTTTTTCCAAGCGCAGGTGCCACCTCTGCCTCTTGGCACAGGGGACGGACAGAGCAGCTTCAGGAGCGTTTCTGTCCTCCTGCGGCACCAAGAACCTTTCCAAACCGAGTTCCCAGCCTGCTGCAGCTTCGATGCCCTGCTCGAGGGGATTGCTTAGAGCCCGGACCCCGAGCCTGGCAAGCCCCTGCATTTCTAGAGTCCAGCCAAGGGTGTCACTGGTGCTCCACCAGCCGAGTTGGCTGGGGGTGCTGGGGGCTGTGCAGGTGGATCTGGTTGGCTTCGGGCAGTGACCATCACTCGCTCCGTGGTGGCGACTGGAAGGTC
>NW_008679705.1:0-32795 GCF_000695815.1 Acanthisitta chloris | reverse complement strand
AAATTGAACTGAAAAATAATAAAAATTGAAGATGTGTATATATATATATCTTCAATTTTTATATACATATTTATATGTATATATATAAAATGGATTTAGACTTTTTAAAAAGTTTCGATTTAGTCTTTGGGTTATGGGCTGGAAGGTTTTGGTGGTTTGTTTAGGTTTTTTTGTACACACGTGTTTTGATTGGCATCAAATATTTTGGCCATATTAGGATATTAATCATCTATCCACACTAGGGAACAAAAGGCTGGAGAACAGTGCTGTGGAAAGGGACCTGGGGGTCCTGGTTACCAGCAAAGTTGAATCTGAGTCATCAGCATGCTGTGCCAGCCAGGAGGGCCAACTGTGTCCTGGGGTGCATCAGGCACAGCATTCCAGCTGGCTGAGGAAGGTGATTGTCCCACTCTACCCTGTACTGGGGCAGTCTCACCTTGAATACTGCATGCATTTTTGGGCATGACAATATAAGAAAGATATAAATCTATTACAGAACTTCCAAAGAAGGGCTATGAAGATGGCAAAGGGCCTAGAGGGGAAGCCATATGAGGAGCAGCTGAGGTTACATGGTCTGTTCAGCCCGGAGAAGAGGAGACTGAGGGGAGACCTCATTGCTGTATGCAACTTCCTCGCAAGGCAAAGCGGAAGGACTCTGATGTCTTCTCTCTGGTGACCAGTGACAGGACCTGAGGGAATAGCATGAAGCTGCATCAGAGGAGGTTTAGGCTGGATATGGGGAAAAGGTTCTTCACCCAGAGGGTGACTGGGCACTAGAACAGCTCCCCAGGGCAGTGGTCACAGCACCAACCCTGACAGAGCTCAAGAAGCATTTGGACAGTGCTCTCTGGCACATGGTGTGATCCTTGGAGCTGTCCTGTGCAGGGCTAGGGGTTGAACTTTGATGATCCTTGTGAGTCCCTTCCAGCTCAGGATATTCTATGACTATAATTCTAACTTGTGAGGTATCTTAATGCTATGTAAGGTGTCTTCAGTTAATTTCACTTGCAAAACTGCCAAGTGTCGTTAAGTCCATCACAAAATGAATTCTCAAAATCAAATCAATAATGAACTATAGATAAAATTACACATTCATCAATATAAAAGTTAACCTACTTGACATTTATATTCCTTAAACAGATAGCTGGCATGTGTCTTTCCTATGAATATTGACAAGTCAAAGGGAAAGCACTGTTAAAAGATTTTATGGTTAATTCTATGACAGAGGATTTTGACTGACAAATCACATACTAGACATGAGATCTATCTTTTTTTCTACCTGTTTTCTACTACATCCTGTGATATGTCACAGCTTTCTGCCTCAGTGTCCCCAGAAGGGAACTATCTACTCACCTCACAAAGTACTGTGAAACTGAATCAGTTTATAAACTTCATATAATCTAGACAGCATCAATGTAAGGGGAAGACATTCAGCACCTTGCAATATGTGGCAGTGCCTTGTAGGATCAAATCTAACTGTACAGGTCTTTGAAGATCAAATATGTGGTAACCAAACTGAATCTATCTGAAGGCAAAATTAACCTTTAAAACTTAGAAGGGAAGAGTGACATATACTTAATAATACTAGCCAAATGATCACCTATGCCACTCATTTACAGAACAGCAATCATGGTAAAATCTCCAGATTTTCAAATTATACTAAAATTAGAGTCGGAACAAATAATGAAGAGTAATACAATCAGATTTCAAGGGATTGGATCATTTTCGTAATAAGGTCAGCAGATGGCAAATACAGTTGACTGTAGAAAAATGTAAAATAATTGGTCGGGAAATATGTGTTAAATGGAACAATCATGTAAGAAAAAGCATTATTTTGGGGAAAAAATTAGACAAAGATAGAGGGAAGCTTTGATACCTGTCATGGTTTAACCCCACCCAGCAACTAACCCATGCAGTCTCTCGCTCACTCCACAGCTCACACACCCCAGGGAGGAGGAGGAGAATCAGGGAAGGGGTTGAGATAGGAATAGTTAAATAATTGAAAAAAATAATATATAATAATGCTAATAAAATATAATAATAATAACAATCTCTGAAGAACAGCCATGAGTAGGCTGAAAGCCTGTGGGTAAGAATCAGAGACTGAGGCAACAAAGGGAGCCTTGTGGTCAGTGTCTATTACAGGTTGCCTAATCAAGGGGAGCCTATCAATGAAGCCTTCTTACTCCAGCTACAGGGGATGCCATCCTGGACAAGCTCAAGAAGTGGGCCCTCAGGAATCTCATGTGGTTCAACAAGACTAAGTGGAAGGTGCTGCACCTGGATCAGGGCAATCCCTGTTATCAATACAGACTGGGGCATGAACAGATCTAGAGCAGCCCTGCTGAGAAGGACTTGGGGGTGCTGGTGGATGAGAGGCTGGACATGAGCCAGCAATGTGGACTTTCAGCCCAGAAGAGAATCAGAGACTGAGGCAACAAAGGGAGCCTTGTGGTCAGTGTCTATTACAGGTTGCCTAATCAAGGGGAGCCTATCAATGAAGCCTTCTTACTCCAGCTACAGGGGATGCCATCCTGGACAAGCTCAAGAAGTGGGCCCTCAGGAATCTCATGTGGTTCAACAAGACTAAGTGGAAGGTGCTGCACCTGGATCAGGGCAATCCCTGTTATCAATACAGACTGGGGCATGAACAGATCTAGAGCAGCCCTGCTGAGAAGGACTTGGGGGTGCTGGTGGATGAGAGGCTGGACATGAGCCAGCAATGTGGACTTTCAGCCCAGAAGGCCAACAGTGTCCTGGACTGCATCAAAAGCAGCGTGGGCAGCAGGTTAAAGGAGGCGATTCTGCCCTTTTACTCTGCTGTTGTGAGATCCCACCTGGCCTGCTGCATCCAGTTCTGGGGTCCCCTGCAAATGAAGGACCTAGACCTGTTGAAGTGAGTTCAGAGGAGGGTGACCAAGTTGATTAGATGGAGCACCCTCTCCTATGAAGAAAGGCTGAGAGAATTGGGTTTATTCAGGCTGGAAAAGAGCAAACTCCAGGGAGATTTTATTGTGGCCTTCCAGTATCTTACTGTGGCCTTCCAGTACCTAAAGGAGGCCTGTATGAAAAATGGGGACAGACTTTTTAGCAGGACTTATTGTGATAGGACAAGTGGTAATGCTGCTAGAGCATGTCCAAAGAAAGGCAAGGAAGCCTGGTAATGGGTCTAGAGAGTTAATCACATTTGGAGCAGCTGAGGGACTTGCTGTTCAACCTGAGGAAAAGGAAGCTCAGGGGGACTTTATTGCTCTCTACACCTATATTAAAGTAAGCTGTAGTAAGATGGGGATTGGTCTCGTCTCCCAGGTAATAAATGACAGAAGAGGATATGGCCTCAAGTTGCACTAGGGGAGGTTTAGTTTGGATATAAGGAAGAATTTCTTCACGGGAAGGGTGGTCAGGCATTGGAACAAGTTGCCCAGGGAAGCTGTGGAATCACCATCACTGCAAGTGTTCAGAAAATGCATAAATGTTGCACCTTGTTTAGTGGTCAAGATGTCACTGTTAGTTTGGTTAACAGTTGGTCTTTTCTAATCTTAACAATACTGTGATTCTAAAACGGGGTCAATTTAGATTAGATATAAGGAAGAAGTTTTTTACAATGTGGGTGGTAAAACACTGAAACAGGTTGCTGGGAGAGGTGGTGGATGTTCCATATCTGGAAACATTGAAGGTCAGGTTGGACAGGGCTTTGAGCAACCTGATATTGTTGAAGATGCTCCTGGTTACTGCAGGGTTATTTGAACTAGGTGATCTCTAAAAGTCCCTTCCAAACTATTCTATGAGTAATTGTAATGGGGAAAAAAAAAGAAAAAACGAAAAATAAAATTTAAGGGGAAAAATCTCATAAGTGATGCACAATACAGTTGCTCACCACCTTCTGACCAATGCCCAGCCCATTCCCCAGCAACAACCGGACGCTAGATGACATGACATTCAATGGTATGGAATATCCCCTCAGCCAGTTTGGGTCAGATGGCCAAGGGGATACTGCCCCCCACCTCCTCATTGGCACAGCATGGGAAAATGAAAAATCCTTAACTTTGGTTAAACACTACTCAGCAACAACCAAAACATCAGTTTATCATCAGCATTATTCTCATACTGCAAAACACAGCACTGCACCAGCTACTAAGAAGAAAATTAATTTATCCCAGCCAAAACAAAGACATCAACATATTAGCCAATTAAAAACCCCAAAATGAAGAAAAATATTAAAAAGGAATTGGTGAAAGGAATTTATTAGAACCTACGACATGTATGTGAACTATTTTTTACAATCAGGTGATCCAGTCAGGAAATTATTCAATTAGGTAACAGGACCAAAGCATGTGAAAGTGCAAGTATAATCAGGACCATTCAACACCTTACAGGACATGTTTGGCATCACATAGTCTCAAATCCAAAGTCAGTAAAGTTCTTTGAATATCAAGTACACTAGGCTATAACTAAGGCCTTTTGCAGTTTGAAACCACAAACGAAAACAAAGCAAAGATAAAATGAGAAACACTAACCTACCTGATTAATATTCAATATCCCAATGAAGAAACAACTTAGGGAGACCTCTCAGGGTACCTACTGGAGTGGGTTTGAGTATGACACCAAAAATACAAAGGTCCTTATCTAAACTAGGCAGATCAAGGACTATAACATTGTCCTAATGGCTACATTATCAGTTGTTCGAGACTAAGTTTCCCAATTCTTTTCTAAAGCAAAAGGTCTTTTTTTCCTAATACAAGTTTCTTTTATAAGGTCGTAACATTAACTTTTGTTAAAATATGGAAAATTTGCACCCAGCTGCACTAGTTATATACATCATGGATCACAATAGCACAAAAATAACTAATGTAGCAATAAAACCTTGTTTATAAGCACTATGTTGTCCAGAAAAAGGCAGATCATGATAGCAACAGAAAGTAATCAGATCTGGGATGCAGCTATATAAAAGCATTGCAGGGTTGTCAGTTCTGGTACAAACTGGTCCTCTTAAAAATTAGTATAACAGAAACGTGAAGACAAAAGGTTAAGTTAAAAAGAAAGATTTGTGGGACACTGACAAATAGGCACTGCTACACTTATAGGATGTTATTACATATGATCACTGACATTTTAGGACAATGAAACTTATGAAGAAAAGTACAGGCGGTCATGGCCCATTTTCACTGGAAAATATTACATGGATATATGAAAAATCTCTATTTTGTCACGACTACTTCCTGTTGTTAGTTATTTTTTCACACTAGTAAAAGGCAAAAATATGTAATTTGAAAAAAAAAAGCCAATCTTGTTTGTGCCATTAGACCTATTCAGAGGTCCACACAATTGGAACAGGAATCAAAATAGGAAAACAGCAGAAGGGCTATAAAAAGCAGACAGGTGGGATCATGATATCAATAAATATTAAAACCCACATTTCTAATTCCAAAATATCATTACTTCTTGTAATAAAATGGCAAAGTTCTTCTCTTACACCATTAATTTCCTTTCTCATCTTAACCTGCTAACTTTATTTTGTGCTGGCGATATCATATGAAAGTGCTTTGAGTGCTTTTCTCTGATTGCACTGGCAGAGTTATATGAACCATTACCTATCATTACCTTTATTTCAAGCCTGTCAGTTCTTCCTCTTTGTAGCCAACAAGCTGTAAGAAGGGAAAAAATGCAGTCTCTGCCAGAGAATAAAACCACACATACAAAAATGAGCTGAAAGGATCATGTGACCAAAGAAGAAGGGAGGGTGAAGAAAGAGAGATAAGAGACTTGATAAATCTGCTCACTCTCTCTGCAAAGGATGTTCTACTCTCCTGCCATTTAACATTAATAAATAAATAAACCCACAACACTAACACACAATGCATGCTAGTTCTGGCTTCTGCCCATGACTCTTCTTTATCCTACCACGCCTTGTACTTAAAATACCTCAAGCATTCCACAAATATTATGCAAATAAAAATAACATTTGTAATACTGCCTCATGTATGGAAAAATATACATAAATTGAGCTTGACTACATGAGAAATGAGCTTCACTCAAATCTGTGTGTATCTTAGGAGATGCTTTTCAGTAAATCCTTCATGAACCACACAACAAGCGATGAGCAATTAATGTTAATTAAATGGCCCCCTCTAACTATAGTGCTGCCAGTGACACGTTAATGACCTCAAAATGCACTTGGATTTGGAATCATTTTCCCTCTGGGTGCGTGCCAGGCTGCCTTACCTCTCTAAAGCTGTGGCATGCTCCAGCTGCTACCGCACACGTATGGAATGTCATTCCCATTTGCAGTAACATGCACCGTTCGCCACACACTGAAGTAGCCATTATACCAGAGCACTGCAGACACAGCTCCAAGACTAAAACATGCCAGTAAGTTTTGATTTGTCTGCTTGAAACACCCAGAAAAATTCTACATGCGATTGCAAAGTGATGGCATAGTGACAGGCAGACGATCACGAAGGCAGCCAACTTAATGCAGCAGAAACACATTCCAGAAGCTTATTCATCACACTGAATGCCCCAGGTTAGTAGAATCCCTGCCTCTTAACATCTCAAAAATAAATAAAATGAAAAAAATAATTTAAAATCTTAAGAGTCAAATCCACTGCTACCACCCCTCCTCCCAGTGTAACACCATGGAGCTAATGCCAGAAACCATGGTGTCCTACTGTCTCTCAGTAAGTAGAAGACAAAGAAATACAAAAGATCAGTTCTCCCTGTGGACGCATAGTGCAAGCCACTGAAAATGGCCAGAGGAAATAATGTCATGAAGTCACAACACACTGCTAAATTCATAGTCTTTCCTAATTTGGCCATTATATATAGACAGAACCGCAAACATTCATCATTCATCAAATGAAATTAACTGTCAATAAGTGCTGAAGTTTAATAAGGTGTTTGACAACTTTTATCTCCAAAGCAGAAGATGGAAGTATGTGGAATATGTGTCAAAGAATGAAGCTGGAGCATCTGCTGTGGCAAGCATGCTATTTGGCAGCTGGAAGAATCTACAGGGCTGGCTCAAGGAACCTGTCAAAGAAATGAACAGACGGAAAAATTCACTGGACTTAACAACAAAGGATGTGCAAACAGTAGCAAAACACATACAAGAATTACTGAGTCCAGCTGATACTCTACAGGTCATATGATGGCACAGAAAGGATTCAGATTTATATATAATATATCCATGCTCTATATGCTCCTCCTGGGCTGTGATTTATTAAAACCTCAAAACAACAAAACCCAATCTGTATGCAGACGGGCAATATTTTTCCCCATGGTTTGTTTTATTTTTGCTTGTAGGACTTCTCTCCTTTCATCCTGCTTGAATGACCTAGTGCAGGTAAAACACAGTACTGGAATCAGTTTAGATTTGTGATTTTGGTGGAGTCAGGGACATTAAAGACACCTTCACTGCTTTTCCAAGATCTAGCTAATGGCAGAGACAAGAATGTTAAGATGTAGAGAGATTTCTGTGACTGTGACAGAAAGAAGCTAAAAGAAAAGCTGTTCCAGAAGCACGTATGGTATAAGAAAATAATCTGAAGAATAAAGTAGTAGCAAAAAGCAGAGAAAAGTTATGATGACAGTAGTATACATTTCTTGCAGCTAATATGCACCTTGTCACAGCCCCTAAAAATCACAGGTTAGTAAGTATGAAAACTAGAATGTAATAATGCAATCATTTCAATACATGAATATGCCCACTGAAGGCTACAAAGTATAAAAGACCCAGGTAAGTTTAGGTATTTTTATTCTAAAAAAAAAAAATTATTGTGGTGCTTGGATCCAAAAGCAGTCAGTGAGAAATGAAAAAAACCAGCCCCACTCAGAGGCACAAAGGAAAAGACAGTGGGGGGAAAAAAAATTGGAGAATTAAGAAAGGGATCAGGGGAACCTGCCCCAAAAGCAGGAATAAATCTGCAAGTTGCCCTGCAATGAAAACATTGTCATTTGTTCATATTAGGCTTTAATACATATGAAATCACAAATACAGTTAAAGCAAAATGCAGCCCACACAAAAAAACCCCAACCAAAACCCAAAAAAACACCACCTCCCCACCGAAGTCTTTAATTCCACAGAGAAAGACCCAAATATAACAAACACATCAAGCTATTGTCTACTGCATCACATACAGTCAGAATATATCAAGTCTTCTTCTTATTATCATTATTTCATTTGAATTACAATTTCACCCATTGTCCAGGGGATAATTTCCATAGATTCCATCAATGCTTCAGAAGATTCAGCATTTAAACTGGCAAGCAGCGTATACAAGAGGAACAGGAAAATATTAAAGCATATCCAGCAAGTGTCAGCTTCTTCCACCAGCAATCTATTTAGACAGAAAATAACACCTATCTAGTACAAAACTTGAATTATCCCAGGCTTGGTGAACATCTGTCATGTATTCATACATGCCCTCCTATAAAGAACTGCATATGGAGGAAATGAGAACTGCCTCAAATGCTAATAACAAGGCTCTACTGAGTAGGTCTGCCATATGCATGGTCATGAAACCAAAACATCTGATGGACACATATGTAAAGTTCTGAACTTAAAGAAGAGCATGAGAAGACAGCAACTGAGGAATATGCTTTCCAGAAGTGCTCCACTGCACAGCGTTTCACTGAGTGGCACATCGGCAGCTGCAACACACGCTTGTACTTTGTCTTGTAGATGGCAAAATGGGATAGTGCTGGCTGACACAAAGTAATCAAAATGATTAGTTGTTTCTGGCATTAGGGCTCATATTGAAGCAGAGGTGTTAAAATGCTGCATTGTAATTAAAAGAGACAGCCCAGAATGCAATGGGTGCATGTGAAATGTGTGTTTCTTTGAGTGCCATTTTGACCGTCATCTCTAAGTTTTTCCAAAAATCTGACCTGTTTGAAGACAGTGTTGTAGCAAAGTTCCTAATGATACCAGGAGCAAAAGTTGTGCACATGATGCTTCTCTGCTATAGCCATGAATTTACAGCTGACAGAACAGTCACATGAACTTAAGCTCTCTTCTGCACTCTCTGTTCTCTGGGAGGTTTGCAAACACAGTATGCAAAGTGGCAGCTTATGGATGGAAAAGAAAGCCATAGTCATAAACATTGCCCCTTATAGCTACTGTTACCATGGTGCCTGCACAACTCAGACCATTCTCTTCAGCACTGCATGAACACAGATGAAGAAGGAAATAAAAGTACACTACCACAATTCGAGTAAGAGACAGCAGGTGGCAAAAGGGGAAAACCAACAAAACAGTGGGATAACAGTGGTCTTGGCATAACACAGCTGCTTACCCAGTGGTAAACTTTCGTAGGTAGCACAAACTAACTTTTTAGAAGGGCTTTGAATGAAGACAGTCTGCAGGCAGCTCTGCACCTGTTTAAGAAAGCATGGAATGATAGCATTATTAAAAAAAATAAAAACTTTAAAGTGAATTATAGAGATTGGCAACTGAAGGCAGAAAAAAATGTTATCATAATGCAGAAGATGAGATACACAGGAGTGAATAAAGAGCCTTGAAAACAAAAGACAAACATCCTACATTTAATGTGACAGGTTGGATGGAGCTAGTTGATGAAGTCAAGGAAAGAAGTGACAGAGGTCAAACTGAGAGCTAAGGAAGTTTTTTTTAGAGCAGCAATTATCATTGACAGAAGTGGGTAAAATTCATTGGCAAGGCTAGTAGAAATGTTGCTGGCATAATCAAGGGATACAAGAGAAAGGTATGAGGAGGGCTGGGAAGGAAGGCTAAGAGTTCTGTTTCAGCTATATCAAGCTTCGGAAGGTGCACATACAGGCCCAAGCACTCAGCAGGCAGGCCAAGATTTTACTTTCATCAAGGAAGTTGTAGAATAATTCTGTATCTTGTCAGCATCCAGAAGGTGTGTGCATTTCTATTCAGAAATCAGATCTTCAAAAGGTGAGTTTCTAAAAGACAGAGAACAAAAAAGCAAGGCTTTTGGAGATTATGGATATGAATTAGAATGGTTTTGGTAGGACAAAATGAAGATTTGAAGTACAAGAAAATAATTCAGTGCATTCTGAACTGAGCATAAGCCACACTTAGCCAACCTACAACTGTAAAGTTTTTGGAAGCTGAAAAAGTATGGGTTGGAAGAACACACAGTTAGGGAGACTGAAAATATGCTGGGCAGTTGGGCTCAAACAGTACTGCTGAACACTGATGGCTCAATGGTTGGCAGTCAGAATTGAGGAACGTATGGCAGTGATCAATACTAAGGTCTGTAGAATCCAGAACAGTGCAAATTTTTGCAACTGGAACAGAATAAACCCATGCTCTAATATATGCTGGGAAGCAGACAGGTTAGTTTCAGCCCTGTTGAAAAGAATCTGAGATACAGCAGACGCCAAGATGAACATGAGCTAGCAACCTTCACCCATAATGATCAAGGCAAAATGAATACTTGACTGTATCAAGAGCATGGCCAGCAAAACTGAGGGGAGTTAATATCTTCCTCTGATGGTGCTGGCAAAGCATCAGGAAACTGTGCCCAGTTCCAGGTAGATATGGTGAATTCGAGAACATCCAGAGGAGGAACACCAAGACAGTAATGGCCTAGAGAGCGTAATTCTTAAGGATCAATTGAAGGAGCTGGGCTTCTGTAGTTCAATGAAGAGGCCAAGGGCTGCTAGAAGGGATACAATGCTAATGGACCCACTTTATTCTTGACAGTAGCAGATGAAATAACAAGCTGTCTTGACCCCAATCTGCAGCTTTGGAAGTTCTAAGCAGACATCAGGAAAAGCACATTGCAAATTTGTGTCCTAGAGCTGCTAAACTTATGCTAGAGGATCAATACATTCCCTGGTCAACTGCCCTGTGCCCAAAGTGCAGACAATAATACCACCAACCTTTTTGTCACCACTGAACTTTTACCTGTTAGATTCAACAGGCCAAATCTCCAATGGAAATATCATTTCTTTAAAAACAAGCAAAGAAATTATAAGTTCAGTCTGCATAAGGCCTACAAAACCCTGTATTGACTTACCCTGGAAACATTTTTGTGCAGGGGATGACAGGAAATAGGAGCAGAGAATGAAAGGGAGAGCATGTCTCCCTTTCTAGATATCTAATATCCTGTGAAGTTGCCACAAGAAGAGATTTACAGGCCTGAGCTGCCATTGCAAAACATTTCAAAGCCAGTCTTCTTTGTGTTTCCCTTCTAGCCCAGATCTGTAAGTTTCCAGTTACAGGAGGAAAAACTCAGACTCTCTGTTTGTAGCTACACTGTATGCCTGCAGGAAAACTGTCGACATCTAAATGCTCATGTAAACAGGTGCATATTTTAATTCTTTCTCCCACAGGCATAATAAGTATTATTAAGACTAGGGCAGACGACAGATTTTTAAAAGGCTTTAGTTATATCAATAGTAATTTTGAATGGATTTTTAGTTTGCTGTAGTAAGGCAGCAAAATATAATAGCCTCTTAACTGACACATTGTTATCAGTCTTATTATGGCTTTCTTTATGCCTGTCAGTGGATTATGGTAATTTTTTTAGTCACGGGTCTAATCAAAGTAGAAGACTCTGAGCTACTGACAGCTCAGGAGAGATATAACTGCTTACATAATACTGTCATGAAATTCTAAGGCAGGCAGAAACTTCAGCATCTCTCTAGACCAACTCTCCTCCTAGTTAAACAAAGCAACTTTTGCAACAACAGTTCCTTTTTATGTCAAGCAAAGGAACAAAGTTCAAAGGTTTCCCTCAAATTAATACAGCATTCATAACAAGAAACCTTATTCTTCTAGGCAGCTAGTGTGATGCAGTTTCAAGATGGCTTTGTGATCAGTACTGTAAATTCATCTAAATATCTACCTATCCAAAACACTTCTTCCTCTTATTTCTGGGGATCTGATCAAATTAAACCATTACACTGCATAGGAAAAAGTCTTTAGTAAGGCTGAAACACCACTTTCTCATTCAAGCAAGCAAGCTGAATTTACTTTCTTCTTCAAAGGACCAAGGAAGAACTTTGTGCAAGCATTATATGGTGACTTAGAAGGGGAACAGCCAGGACTGTACATGCAGGCAGGACATGCAGTGTGTGTGGACAGAAAGACATTGCATGCAATACAATCGCACCACAGTTGCTGGATTGTATCATATATGTGGGAATTTCTGCTTTCCTCAAGCTTTGTGGGTTTCTGCTGAAATAGTCACAAGTACACAGAAGATCCCAATATTAAAAATCTTAGAGAGCATAAACATTTTGCATTCTAAAAATAAAGTAGTTCCAGTGTAATTTGTACTGAACTTGAAGGACAGATTAATAAACATGACAGTTGAATTGATTCACAAAACGCATACAAAACACTACATGAAAGCATAGAATCACAGAATCAATGGGTTGGAAAAGACCTCCCAGATCATCGAGTCCAACCCTACTGTGGTTACTAGACCATGGCATTAAGTGCCACATCCAGTCTCATCTTAAAAACCTTCAGGGACTGTGAGCAGCTCACATCAGCTCTCCAATAGAAGTAAAAAAGTAGATGAGCTTCCACTTTCCATTGCCTTCAGGTCTACCTTATGTGCCAGCTGCAGTGATGGTCAGTGATCCACTATATCCATCACTGCAAACATTAATGTATTTCACAACAGCTACTGAAGAATGAGATTATAATAGTGCTTTTATCACAGGTGATGTGAGCTTGAAATGCTAACCTGGAAGTAAAAGGAATGACTTAAGAATAGAAGCCTAAGATCCCATATACTTGACTGTCTACTGAACACTAAATTTAGTAAGTGGCTAAAAAAGACAAACTAACCAAATCAAAAAATCCCAACACCAGACAGTAGCCTGGTGGCACATATCTCACCAGTAATCTTCACCACTGTTAGTACAAGAGAAAACGTGAACAAACAAAAGAGCAATCCAAGACAGTAACATACCCTGCTGTGGAAGACAAGATCAAGAAACTCCTGCAGAAGTTAGTAGAAATGCTTTCACAGCCTGGATTTTATTCATATGCTCTTTGCATATAAAACTAGATTGTTAGTGTCCTGAAGCTTGATCTGATGGTGAGTGATGTTCCTTCAATAAAATAATTTCTTTCTTTCCTCATGAATGTGTGAGATATCAGAACACTCTGAGGCACAGGAACCATGCACTATGGAGGTGTCTGTGGAAGAATGTATTCACAAAATATAGCAATTCCTGAACATGGTAGTATCACTCTGAAAAGAGACCCTTTACATTTGAATATTTGCAAGTGTTCTGCTCCTCCTTCAACCACTTTTTATTCCACTAGAGTTGGGTTGAGTTGATGGCTAAAAAAAAAGCCAAAATAAAAAATAAGCATGAGCAAGTGAGCCCACTGAGGATAAAATAATTCAGGCAGGTACTGAAGTGTTGCCTGATACTACATGTGCATTATCCACAATGGTACAAATCATACCCAAAGTACATATTAATAAAGAAAAGCATTTTAAAAATCTGATTTTTTTGTATTGGGTGCAAGCTGGGAAGAGTTTCATTTATCAGAATCTGTTCAAATTCCTGGCTAGTTGAATGGCTACTGCATTATCAGTCAAGTGCAATATAAGAACTGCACAGAGCTTCATGAGTCATAGCATCGAATCCAAAACCGACTGATGGGAAGGTGAAATATTATCTTCTCATTGACTTTAAGGGGTTTTGCTCAAGCCTATAGTGAAGGACATGAAATGAAACAATCCAAAAACACTTCAAATAAACTAAACCCCTTCTTAAGATTAAAGACAAATTATTATACAATACAGAATCTTTTGCACTTACTGCTTATCCTTATAGGATTTAATGCTATTTTCTATAATTTCTAGCCTGCAATGAACTAAGGTTATCTGCAATAAAGATTTCTGGAAGACATTTCACCCTGCTTTCACAAATCCTTAATCTTTTCCACCAGTTTTTGTTATAGACTTCAATCTCGTCCATCCTTTTTAGCAGCATACTAATTTCAGAAACTACTGAATCAAGCTTTGGCATAAACAAGCAAAAGTGTAACTTGAGGGCAGAAAGCAGCGAAATCCAAAATATTTTCAAAATAAGAGTGATACAGAGTTAGTTTTTGCGACTGAAGGAAAGATGTTGCAAGTAGTACAATGGGGTTCAAATTATACAGGTGAATAATTACCTTCTACTAAAATCCTTCCTTTTATATGTCTCAGAATTTACTGTTCTATCTGGACGCATCATATATTTATTTCATTCACTATCCCTAGGGCATATACCAGGGATAGGGGAAAGGGAAGGCTCTATTTCTCCAGTAACCAAGTTCTAACTGACCAGCACTATACAACATGAATTCTAACTAGTGTTAATGAAGCATCTTAAAAATAGTTTTCAATAGGTCAGTGATAGGCTCTCGGCAAATACTACATGAACTTTTAAAATTTTTTTTAAACAATTCCTTGTGAATAAGAAAACCTAACCAAACTGGAAGAAATCTTTTCAAAGCTCATATCCATACTCATCTTCTGCTTGATGCTATAAAATTCCATCTCATTAACATGTGACAGAAATACAGTTATGCCATAACTAATACTACAGATTAGTTAGTGCCCAGCAGTGATGGGTGAGACATCACTAGAAGAAAGCATTGGTCTTCTAACTGAAAGCCATGCAAATGCTAAAATTGAAAACTACTGAGATCTGGGATTGCCAGGGATAATATAGTCATGTGCCACACTCACACTAATTGCAAGTTCTGATCTGGTCATACTGTGCCCCCATCTTCTAATTACACTTTTCAGTCTGGCACTTGAGCCCATGGAAAATAATGCACTGAAGTACAACAGGATAGCAGCTTGACTGACAAGTCCTGCCACTGCACAATGATGCATTTTTTTTCCCTACGTGATAATCTCAGTCTTCCTAGTGGAAGGCTTCCCGTGGAGACGTGATAATTTAAGGTGCTAGAAGGTTTAAACGATGGCAAGACATATTTCTTGGTGACATTTCTCACTACCACAGCAAGGACAACTACTGATTGCAAAACTCATTCTAAACTGTCCCCTTTAAAGATAACTGCTCAAATGCTAACATCTCTTTCAAATTCCCTGGAATAGGAACTTATTTCCCCTTCTACTCTGCTACCACCCTTTAAGGTTCTGCTTGTAAAACTGGAACAGACTAGGCAATATCATTTATGTTGATTTGGGCCCAATAAAAGAGTAAAAGCTAACAGAAAGAACTGAGAGGTTAAAAGTATACAAATTAAATATGGATTACTTGACATCAGCTTTGACTAATGTATTCAGGGGATTCAGGATTTATTTGCAAAGGATTGAGGATTGAAGTTTTTTGTCTGTATGTTTGGGGGTGTTTGGTGGAATGGGGTGCTCCTCGTGTTTGATTATTCTATTGTTGGGGTTTTTTGGGTTAAGATTCATTAACACAGATCAGTCAGCTTTGAAGGTCACTAGACAAGGACATGACACTAGAATGTTTTTCTTCCTGCTGTTTTCCCTGTACAGTGCACCTAAAATAACAACATCATCATATGCCACTTAGTGGAATTGAATCAATTATATCAGATTGCTGTGTTGTGTTCTAATACATGAAGCCAAATAATGAGCATTTGGTTTATTGTTCGCCCTTTTTGGGAAACCTGGTCTTGTGGGAAATTTACAATCAAAACAAAACACCATGTTACAGCCTGTGGGGAGTGCTTCTGCTCCAAAAAAATAGATAAATACCATTGTCTTTCATTGTGGAGGTATCCCCTACCAACACAGGCTCCTGCTGATTAGCAGGCAAATACAGAACGAGCCACCTGTATGCCACACAACAGATTTCAGAACAATACCACTTCTATGGAGCCAGAAGTACCAGGCCACAGATGGTGCTTTAAAAATCATTACTAGGGCAATTTGTTGCATCTCACCTCAATCTTTACTGTTGCAATTGTGCAACAATATATGCAAATCATTCAGTGAACTTTACAACAGCTATAGCTCTTCAAAAATCCACAGAATCACAACAGTAATAGTAAAAGTAAATATTAATAAGTCTCATGAGCCTGCATCATCATCTCTGATCTGGGGATCAGCTGGACAGTGCAAGTCAAGATGTCAGACATCTTGGTCCCTATGGAGGTCTCAAGATAACAGCTTTTTAAGCAATCAAGTATGCTGATGTTACTGATGTTACCCAAGTGACTGAGAGAGGAGAAAGTGTTCTAAGTTTTGAACAGTTCCTGGAGACCTGTGACAACTGGCACCGCTTCAGTCTTTCCTCCTTTGTTTTATTGTTTGCTTTTAGTTTGTTGGGGTTTTTATAAATTCCCTGCTCAGGGGAATGAAGACTTGGTGCTGCTCTTTACGTATGCTATGATCTGAGAGGAGGCCATACTCCTCCCATCTAGTCAACTGCGTTTACTAAGTTGCACTGTAATGGTTTCTCAAGCACTTTGGGCAGAGGAGGTCTTACAATCTATTTATCATATGCAGTCCAAGTCTCCCAGTCAGGTGGGCAGACCTTGCTTTCCTGCACAAACTTGTGTTCCTTACAGTCCTCTTCACTAAACATTTTCATTTCTTGTTGTTTTCTGTACAAAGAATTGATTCTCTCTAAAAATAACTCTTTAAATACATGTATTTTCTAACATTCAGATCTATACACATAATTCAAATCCATAAGGGAACATTCTGAAAATGAAATGGCAGAGGAAATGAGTTGAAAAGATCATTACATCCCTAAAATTCTATGGGCTTCTAAAATTCTAACAGACAATTTTGGACCTGACAGGACAAACCATGTTGTGGTTGCTCTACATTGTGGAAATTTTGTAATCATCACCTCTGCCTGCAAGGCCATTTTAAGCTTGCACAGATTTTCAAAACAAGTCTCCTCGTCCAACTTTTTCAGAGTATGGGGGGGAAAAAAAAGAAAAAAAACACACTACTCAAAAGAGAAATCTTAATGTGCTGCTGAAAAGTCCATTTGACTTAAATCACAGAAAAATCCTCTAGAGAAGACCAACTCGTTATCTAATTTTTTTCAATTGCCATCATTAAAATTATTTCTGTATTGCAATTATTTCTCTTACATGGAAATTGGTAGAACCTGCCTTCTCTCAAGCAGAACAATTAAGTCTGTTGAGAAACACTACATAACTTCTAATAGCAATTGGAAAGAATTCATATCACAGGTGTGTACACTTAGGCAGGAATAATTAACTGCTCAAAGCACACTGCTGAGGACATCTTGCTAGGCATCAGTTCTGTTGGAAGAATCTGGTGGTGGCACTGCATCAAATATTAATTTAATAATTTTGTTTCTTTTAGTACCATACAGTAAAAAAGCAGATGTGCCATTTGTAGGCATAAATACAAGCTGAAAGGTAAGTGAAGTATCTCTATTCAGAACAGGTAATGCATCAGTTAAGCTAGAATTCCCTCCCGTCTAGGTAGGACATTTCAGAAACAACACAGACCACGTAGAGAAAGTTCAGAGAAGAACAGAGATCAGGGATCTAAAAAAACATCAGATACAAAGAAAGACAGAGAGTGGACTATTTGGCTTTAAGAGATCAATGGAAACATACTAGTGAGAGTCTTCTTGGATTACAAAGGATTGCTGGAAAGTGGAAGGGATTAATTTGCTCTGCCAATCCACTACAGACAGGACAACAAGTAGTAGTCTTAAATCACAGCCAAAATAAAAGAGGTTTATGGTAAATATTGGGAAAAGTTTTGCATTAGTGATGATAGTGAAATACTGAAATAAATAAGAAATACCTATTGCCAGTGGTCCTTGAGAATGGGTTAGACAAACACCTGTCAAGAACACCACCAGAGTACAGGCCCACGCACAGATGACTTCTTGTGATCCAATAATATCTCCAAATTCTTTACATACTCTTTTCCTATTCAAAGTGTTCTGTAGAATGTATCTGTTAGCCATTTTAGCCGATCGCCACTTTTTGGCCCAGGGTAGTGCAAGTGTTCATTCACTCACTGAAAGCTATGGCAGGTAGAACTGCTAGGTTTGAGGATTCAAAAACAATGCCTAGTTTAAGCTGAAATGAAAAATTCTATTGAATAAAAAAACCCCACAACTACAGAAGATACCTGAATTTGTGAGGGGGGGGGGAAAAGTAATATAAAGTAATAACTTAGGCAGTACAATCCACTATAATATTTCTTGAGGGCTGGTAAAGGCCTGAAAATATTCTTGCTAAACCAAAGGTATGCATTGCTGTGGCTGAGAAGCAATACATCAAAGTTGTCAACTTATGCAGTGTAACGTGCTTCATTTCTCTGACAAAAAATGTGAAAAGCTATGTAGGTTCTAGAAAGACAAACACATCATCTAGCACCTGACACATACATGCACATACTAATTGTGTTTAGGAAGTGAAATAAAGAAAATCAAGACAGACACATTTCAAAAGTGACAAAGCAAGAACATAGCAACATTTGCATGCCCTATCCTGCTCTATGTTCACTTGTCAAATAAATCACAGCACACCAAACAGATAATCCAACTCCTTTCTCAAAGTATTTAAGAGTTTGTTCATCCCTTACATGATTTAGCAATCAAGTGATCATTTGTGGAAGGAGGAGGTGGTAGAGAAGCAGGAGTTAATGAAAATGTTTATTAATGTGCAGCACAGTACCATTTATAAGTGTGGGGCAGATGGTGCAAATACTTCAGTAATAAATAATAATTATTTGAAGCACTGCACACAGGCAAGAAGTCTCTGGGGGTCTTTCTCTTTATAAAAATAGCTGTTGCATCACTGCACTGATTAACCTCTTAGCTTCATTATGTTCTTTATCTTCCAGTAGGAACTGACAACCAACAGGATTCCTACAGGCTCCGGTAGGATGACTATTACAAAGTTTCATGCAACTGTGCACGACAAACATGGCAAGTTAATCAATATTATAGTTGGATTGCTACTTATGCTTATTTAAAGCTAAAATCTTGCTACATCATAAGCATAGTTTAAATGTTTCAAGATACATGTGTCCACTTGAGCCTCCATGAATGTGAAATATCATGGGACTACATGCAATCAAGGAATTACCCAGGTTAGAAAAGACTGAAGGTTTGATCAAAAATATTTTTTTCCCCATTCTTGAGATTAATTGTGGAATGAGGCAAGGAACCTTCATTTAATTCTGTGAAAGACAGGGTGAAATAACATTCATAAAGGCTAGTAACTTGCAGCTCAGTCTCACTGCATTTAAAGGGTGAGTGTGCCATTAGTGTCACGTGCCTATGTCAAGACATAGAATAAGTGAATAGTTTAATTCTACTGCTGGAGCAAATGTAGAAACAGCATAACTGGAATCCTAGACAGGATGGCAAACCCCTGACTGTATCCAAGCCAGCCCTCCAACACATTAGCAGAAAACTACACTCTGTCATAGCTTGTGCCAGCACACCAAAGCACCGACACATGCCTCATTCTCTGCTGCAGGAACAATGGTGTTTACCTCTGGGCTTATAAGAAAAAGGGCTGACACAGCAAAAGTTGCCTGTACCCAAGACCTGACAGCTGAGGTGACCATGCTTCTGTCACCTAGTAGAGACTTTTTTGGCGACTATATTCAGATTGGGTCAGACTGTAAGAGGCTATTTACTTCCCTCTTGTGTAAAATGGAAAGAACAGATAAGGCACTCATTTCCCCTTTCATAAGGAACTTCCCTAAAGGCCCATATATATGTATAGATAGATAGATACACACACACATTTCAGTAAACCACATTTCCTCTGCTAACTATATTTTCTCTCCATTTCCATTCCAACCTAGTTGAATAGGTTGTCAGTCACTATTTGGCTAACCCTGAATTGTCCCAATATGTAAATGAAATTCTCCCTTTAATCTCTCAGAGAGGTATTTTTCCTGCATTTAAATCATTTTACTACCCATTACAAGGACAACCAGTCCAGACCTGTGTGTTTGCCTATGTTAATAAATACATAACTAATGAAATGAAGATTAATTAAATACTAGTGCAAAGACATAAGATAGGAATTACAATGAGAATTCTAAATTTTACTAATGATGTATTTATGAAACACAGGGACAAGTTCTGAAATTGAAGATTAAAACATCTTTGAATTGTGACATCAAAATCAAATATGTACCATGTAATATGTACAATTACTGTACTACACCAGTAGTAATTGCTGAGGCAAGTCAGTAGTCCAAGCAGGATGCAGCCCAAGCCATAGGACATCAGGCACTGCATTCACCAGTTTACTACTAGGCAGCAGAGCAGATGCAGCTCATTCATTAAATCCTCTACCCAGTGAACAGACTTTCTGGACTGGGTACTAACCTCGACTACATTCATTTTATATGACTGTCATGACACTGTCCTTATTACACCAATGTTTGATTTAAACCAGTATTGATGAAAACCAAGCTTCAGCTGCACCACAATTCAGTTTCCTGTCACTGATTATGGGAAGAAAACATTCAGCCACATCTGCACTTCACTAACGTATAGGACTGCTGAAAAGCAATTTGAAATACATTGTAAATAAGAATAGCATCAGTTTGGTTTTAAATTACATCTTAATACAATGGTACTTAAGCAGTTTCTCTGAAGTCCTGCATTGCCAACACCTGAATGAACAATTATAATGCTTTATTTTTTCAGTCAAAATCATGCTACCTCTTTGGCATTCTCACACTAACTTTAGGACAATCTGCTTACAACTGCACTATCTGAACATGCTTTTCTACCTGGAAGATCCTCACAGGTTTAATGCCCTTTCAAAGACCCCACTGCCCTCCCCCTCCAACATATTTCTTTTACACTGTTAACGCTATTGCCTCTGAAATTCAGGCCACGAGAGTTCTGTTTGTTTGCTGCTTTGCTGTCCTTGGAAAGTACCTTAGGGAAGCTTTCTTGCCTCAGCTAAGAATAATTACACTAAAACTAGTATGTGTTTGTATTGTTCAGCAGCAGTTATCACACTATCTGCGCCAAAACAGAGGTCAACATAGGTATACCCTGGAACACTGCTTTTTGCAGTTATTTTTTCACGAATAGGCAATGATGCAAGAGGAAACAATGTGAACCTAAACCCAAACCTAGTGTAACTGTGCTGAAAAAAAGGCTAAACAATGTCGTAAAATCCGGGTGGAAGATTTATATTACTATTACCCTCTAGATAATTCCACGGTGGGGTATGAAAGCCAATACATACAGTGATTTTCAGCTCTTACATAATTAATCTCAGAGCCCAACAGACAAATACCAACAGTCAGATATTTTTGGTTTAATAAGTAGGCAGATAAATAGCATTGGACAAGTCATGTTTTGGAAACCTGAATCAATAGTACTAAAACAGCAGTGTGCTGGATAGACTCAAACTCAGAAGTCTTAGAGGAGATAGTGTTTCTTGGCATCCTGAAACTCACAGTAAGTCATAGTGCAGGGTCTCCTCCAGAGCACAGAGCTTCTGAGAAAGTCAAGCTACACAGAATCTGGGAAAAAGAATCACTGCTGCATACAGACTGCATTGTTAGGTGCCAGTAATGACACTTGGTGATTGAAATCTGCTAGGCTCACCTGTCAATCCTACAAACCCAAGTAACATTCAAAGCTTTCAATTTATTTTCCCAACACGTATTTTTCTGGCCTGGCCTGGCCTGCCCCTCCTCTCATATTAGCAGCTTCCAGCCATGCACAGGAAAGCTAGGCTTTCTTCATGTTCAAACAGGTGTCAACAGGAGAGGTGTGGAATAGATATGAAATAAATCCAAATGTCTGTGGGATGATAGAGCCTGATATCTAGATCCCTGTGTGAAACCTACTGTCAAGACCCATTTATAGCTTAAGCTTCAAAACACAAAGGAATAGAAATAACTCAGAAGTACTGAAGTATTGACTGAGAAGAGTCATGTAAGTATGCAAGCCTGTGTGTGAGTGTCCACATGAATTTAAGCAAAGGTGTGGGGTATATGTATGGCTAAATCAATGCTCTCACCTTAGGGCAATAGACTTGTGAGAAGGGGTGGAAGCAGCAGGAAGTCCAAAGCAATTAGTCCAGGTTTTCTGTCATGTCTGTCCATGATGATCATGCTTCTGTCTCTCCCCTCAGAGGGAGTTAGGATAGCAACCCACAAACTTTGTGTCAGCAGCAAAGAACTGTGACCTGGTCCCATTACCACTAGAGACATTTCTGTGCAAGTGAAAAACAGGATAGATGACAGAGAAGAAACTATCTACCATCACTATCATATATCTTGTTGAATTTGCCTCACCAATACCAGGGCAGATCATGTAAATTACCTGCCCAGGGCCTAGTAAATTTGGACCCTTGAGTTTTCAGCATAGTAAAATCACTAGCTTGATTAATTGCATGGCAGTTCCCTAATCCTGATCAGCTCACTCAGAGGATAAGTGTTGGATACTAATTTTTTACTTTTTTCAAAAGCTTCTGGAGGCCAAAGTCCATCTTTAATGCATATTATTAGTTCATTCCCAAAATCCAAACACCTGACTGATTGAAGCAGGTTACAGATGCTCTTGAACCCTTTGAATAATCACAGTATGCTCCTGACTTTGTTTATTTCTGCTTCCATCAAAAGCAGTGAATCAACAGCTTCTGTTATCAACTGAAAATAGCTAGTGCCATCCTGGGATCTCAAAGATGTGATACTCTATAGGCTCATTGTATTTACTTTATAACATTCATAACAGTAGTTCTGTATCTTCTAATTCTAAGGTACATTTTGATATTTGGTATTCCATTTAATGTCCCAGCTTTGGCAGCCTGGTGACTTCCTAAGAAGCCACACCCCTAAATTTGACTTTATAGTGCAAATTAAAGTGAGTTTAAAGAAAAACCGAGAATATGAATCTTAACAAGTTATAACAAACATTTACTACTAAATAAAAATAGAACAGAAAAAGACAACCCCACATCCCTCTTGATTTAAGCCAGTCTTGTGATCTAGACTGAAGGGGTCCAAACTCTCAGCACTAAGAACTGCCCTTTCAATGAATTCACGTTGCATGGATTTGGATCCATATTTAAATGCACGACAGAAATTCAAGCCTGAACATCGAAGCAAATACAGCCACATTGCAGAGATAAGCTATGAATGAATAGCTTAATTGGACACTTGCAAAATTAACTTGTCAAAAGTAATTACTCTAAACATGATCCAACTGGAAATGTTTTATATCAACCACAATTTAAAAGAGTATTTAAGATATGCCTTGGCCTTTAAAAGATATATTCACAATATGCTGCTTATTTACTATGCTACAACCATGCATTTGCAAACCTTTCAAGCATTCTGGTACAAAGAGACAACAAATTCATTTCTGTTCAATTCTGAACAGGTTAGCAGATACACTGACTATATTTTAAATACAAATTTTCTCATTCTTTCTTCTCTTTATGTTAGAGTAAAACCATCCTGGCTAAACAGAGATGTTTGCTTTCCGTGTGTAACAATAAAAACGGATTTAAAATGAAACAGCTGCAGATTGGGAGGCATTTAGTGATTGGGAAAGACCAAGTAAACATAACCACAAGCAAGAAAGTGTGGTGCTTGTTCCAATTAATGTTTAATTCCATATTTCAAAAGACTGTAAGAAAACAACAGATATGCTTTGGGGAAGAGGGCTCCAAGAAGTTGTTCAAATCTCTCCCTCTCAGGACCTAAAAGAAACAGCAAGCTTTGCATAACTCATACAGGAGTAATAAAATGCTTCCTGAACTAGACAGTTCCTGTCTAGTACCATGAGATAGCAGATCGTAATTGGAAAAATAGACTATCTTGATACACAGATGTATTTCTTTCATCCATGCATAAGGCAGCTGCATATCTATTCAAAACAACATGTCACAGAAATCCCATCTCAGTAACACGGGAAGCAGTAATCCCAAGTGTACCGTTGAGGCCAGGAACATCACATAACCTTCCAATACGCCGTCGCTACTGCATGCTTGGCCTAGCAGAAAGGTCCTTCTGTACATTCATTAAAAACACAAGAATTGTCTAGTGACTGCACAGAATAACATTTCTCCTCATTTCTGTTCTACTACCCTGACGAAAAAGACTTACTATGCAATCACTTATGCATTACCTTCACCTACACAGCAGCAGAAAAAAGAAGATATATAAAAAGTATTGTTAGAACAAAAGTCAGCAACGCATTCTTAGGCCATTACCACTACTTAGGCCACTACAACGAGCATTGGCAGAAAGAAAATACTATCAGAGTAGAGAGTTACCATGTGCTACCATACTATAAATGCTAACATTTACAGAGGAAAGAGAAGGGCATATGGCAAAGACAGAAAGGTTGGTCTCTAAAGGCCCTTAAGCAAAGCCATTATCTAACAACATGCTAACTCCTTTGGGTTTGCTCTAGCAGTGGTTTGGGGAATCAGTCCCAAACTCTTACTCCCCAAGAGTTTTGTTTGAACAAGGCCCGTAGAAGCAGCCTTCTGACATAGCCTAAGTATGCTGTGCTGCTGCTGGTTTGTACTGAATTGAATTTCCTGAACGTGCTGCTGCACTGGACAAGGCAAGGAGGAAATATAAACTTCAAAGATTATCCAATTTATTAAAACTTAATGAGCCATTGCCCCAATATATGCAAAGCACACAACACCTCTTATATTCTGACTTCAGACTGCAATTTACTCATCAGTTACTGGAGCTGAAGCACCTAAATCCCAAAGCAGTTACTGATTGATCAGTTAATAAAAGTTTCTACAGAGAGAATTTCAATTCCATAATGGAAGAATTTCATCTAATCTGAGATGATGTAATCATTTATTGAAGCACTTCAGTCCCAAAGCAGTTACTGATTGATCAGTTAATAAAAGTTTCTATAGAGAGAATTTCACTTCCACAATGGAAGAATCTAATTTGATCTAACCTGAGATAATGCAAAAAACCCAAAACAAACCACATGAAAAACAAACCCCCTCAAAAATCTCACCAAAACCCAACTTCCCTCCTCTTCAAAAAAAAACCTGAAAAAACCCCAAACAAAAATCCAGCACTTAATTATTTTTTTTTACCTTTAAAATAACAGTAAAAGTGGTATTCAACTACCAATGTATTTTATACACTGGCATATGGCTTTAAAGTGTCTGTTGTTCACAAGACTGCACAATTATTCATACTTTTTCCAGAGAACAAATTGAAAAACAGAAACTCTGTGATACAGTATGTAGAAAACACCACTCAGGAGTCTTCAATGGGTCAAGTTATCCCAGGAGCAACCAGGTCACAAGTTCAAAAAATGAAAAACAGATTAAACAGGCTGCTGTTACTGGTGGGTAGCAGTTCACACCAGTCAGCATGAACTGATGGCACCACAGAAAGCCTAAGGCCAGAATAAATGACACAAGATGAAATATTTGATTCAACATTTTTAGCAGTCCTTTCCATTAGAACACAACATACATAAGTAACAAGATAGGAAATATGTTTGTTCTGCTTCTGTGTGTTCTGGCCTGTTTTGTACCCAAAGGCAATCATTTCTCCAGGTTGTCACAATCTGCCTCTGTTTACAAGCTCACGGTTAATGCCTGTGACTAACACACTAACTATCTTTACCACATCCATAGAGAGATCATAATCAGGATCCAAAAGCAATGAGTCCTTCTGAGTCTGCAGGAAAGAAAGAAAACAACCACAGAAACCCGAAAACTAACCCAAAACACAAACAGACAGCGTCAAATTGTGAGATGGATGACTAATTTCAAGGGCACTGCCATTCTCTTTTCATTCCCAGTGTTGGGGTCCTTGCAAGGGATGGACTACAGCACACCATTATGATGCTCTGATAGCCAACTTTATTTAGGGCACCTAACAGTATTTATAGTAAAATGTCTCCCATTCATGCAGCTACGCGCTGATCACACAACTTTGGATTGGTTGCTCAACCTGTCAATGCTGCAGTTCTTACTTATGATAGGTTACAAGTTTAAGCTGCATCCGCTCTCACATCCTGGGAAACTGATAACAAGAGCTACACAGTGTCTATGAGAACCTAAACAACAGCACTATTCTCAGCTTGTTAGCAAGATGACTTATCTATAAGGCAGTAAAACTAAAACTAAACCTAAAAACCCTGGCAGCAGAAGAGAACAAGACCATTATAAGGTGTTGGATTGAAGACACAGGAATGCATGAAGATAGAAACGAGGTCAGCAAGACCTATTTTGTGTGTCTTGTTTTTAATTGCTTAAGCATTCCTTTAACCCTGGTTAAGTTACAGCTCCTCTGCTAGCCAGGCCCCGACACCCAGGAAGAAGCAATGTTTAAATTTTTTATTTCACTATAAGAAAAGTTACCAAACACATAGGTATGGCATAAATACAGTGCAGGGTTGGAGGGTGTTGGAGGGAATGGGGACCCTAACAGACACCAGAAACAATCTTGTCACTTATTCTCAAAAAGCAGAACATAAATCAGATTTCGCTTCAAACACAACAAGCACTGTGGGAAGATGCAGACACCAGTGCAGCTACATAAAAAAAGAAAACTTTACTTCCCAGAGTAAAGACATGTCCAGCAGGATAAGGGTTTCAACAGTGTTCTTCAAGCTCACCTAGGTTATGCATAACACAATGTATAAGTGTACACATTTGAAGGCAAGGAATATACAAAAAGTCTTGAAAATAAATAGCTCCTTATAAATCAGTCGAAAACAAGTAAAACAAAAGAATGTGTTGTTGCATAAGAAAAAGGTGAGGCAGGGCTGTCTCACTTCAGGATCTGCAAAGTTATTCAAAGCTTTTGAACATTTAGCTGCAGTATTTTCCTTCTTTTCCTTCATTTACATTTCTGCTGTGCTTTTAGTGCAGTAATAAATCACAAACTTTCATCTAGTCAACAGTTTTAGTTTGCATCTTCATTCCTTCAGACAATTAAAAACAATCCTTAGTGTTAAGAATAACAAAGGCAGCCCCTGGAAGCACTGAGCTAAGTCTGTGCAATAATTTTTTTTAAAAAAATATAACCTCTTCAAATTAGCTTCAACCTACAAGTAATCTCATGTTTTAAAGAAATCCCTCTCTGAAAAGCAGCACCTTGACAGGATTTAATATTTGAGATGATCTTCACATCATCTTTGATTAAAAAATTAATTTTAGACTAAACTAATGTCATTATTATAACCAGCTTACTCCAAGCAGTATATTGCTTGACAACTCTTTCAAACAATTCTTTCACTTTATTCATGACAGAGAAGTCAATAATAATTGAAGGTTTTGTTGATTATTAATACCATCTCTTAGTCAGGGAAAACACTTTGATGCATATTACCCATTTGACTATTCAGCTGAAATTTTTCTTCTTTAACAAATTTAGCATAGATCTTTGTGGCTATTTTTTTCCTGGGTGGGGCTGGAATCTTATAAATGAGTATATGAAACTGAAGATGTAAACAATTTAAAAGGATACTAGAACAGACAATCTATACCTCAACTGTAGTTTGGAAGGTATAGCTTGTCTAAAATTAGATATTTTGACAAGCATCAAGACCATGCCAGGCTACCTTCAGGAACAGAAGATTGGAATTTAGTCTTGTACTTTGTACAATAGCACTTAGTTCCTCCCTTATCCTGGAGTCAAGAGAGAAAATTCTTATTCTAGACGTGGTTATGTAAAATCATATGCTGCTGAAATGTTAGATCCATGACTTTAAGGATATATAAAGTCACAGATAGCCTGGAATGAGAGTTATGGCTCTTATTTTAGGAAGTACAGACCTCAGGCATAACACAGCTCTTCGAAAATATCAGCTGAAAATTGTAAACAGAAGAAACAGAATACAGAAAAAATGCAATGCAAAAAATAATGAAACAGAAATAAATTAGCCTCATTTCTACATGCTTTTTCCTCTATAATTTCTTGTTCTTCACTATATGGAGTAAAGTAAAAATGAAAGGCTGAAAAGACATTTAAAATGCTTTCTTGCAGTTGCCAAGACAATTAAAGAGAATATACCAGTAAATTGTAGAAGAGCTGAAATATTATCAATCTCTTTCTTCTCCATAATCATCACAGACAGTACACGCATGAGATTCATACCATAACTTTCCTGGACTCTAATCTAAATGCTTTAGCATAGTCCCTGCTGTTTTCAAATGCAGTTTCCATTGCTTGAAAAACATACTATGAAAGAAAACCACTACAGCATATTCCTTATAGACTGAACTATATCTAAATATAAACCTGACATGATTCCTGAATTACAGCTCAAGCATTTAGAAAACATCATGTATTATAACAGGTCCAAATCAAAAGGAGTGATCACCCTGGAGGTAAATTATACTGATTTCCAACTAAAATAAATTAATCCCTAGGCAACTGGAAATCATACCAAAGGTAGCATAGGCTTGCAATGTGAATTCTCTAATAACTTAATCAAGATGCAATACCAATATGGCAGAGATCTACTAGGAAATCCTCTTATGCCTATAATAGCGGAACTCCACACTGGAAAAATAAGAGTTTAGTTTATCAAACAGTGGGATTAAGATAGTACTCACCAACAGACAAGGTTAGTGGTACTGAACTTCCTCAAACACTGCCTCTGTCTTTAGAGAATGAATTGTAAGGTACCCAGCTACAAAAAGTCCACTTTGCTTCCAACTCTGTGCCCTGAGCCACAAGAGCATACTAGGTACCTACCTGCTAGTTTTCAAGATTGCCAACACCTGATTCAAATCACAGGTGTAGTCAGTGCTCATTGCAGCACTCCCAGGCAAGCCATGCCAGGTGAAAATCAGCACAGAAAGGCCATAATATATGGGTTCCTCAAGGCTGGACCAAAGATACAGGCTCTCTCCCACAACACAGCCTCTAAGGAAGAGTGACACCACCTTCTACAGTGGTACCAGTACCTATATGCAACTTTCACATTTTCTCTACTGTTTAAAGAAATTGCTTGTGCATACATATTTCTTGTCATGTGTTTTTTTCCTAGTCAAGTCTGACCCTTATTTTCAACTCACGAGTATTAACAGTTTTACTAAATAAAATTTAATGGTACTACCTGTCAATTAGGAAATTGATGCCATTTTGTCCATTGGCACACTTTGATACAAGACCCCTCAAACCACGAGGCCCTTCATATTAGCCAATCTGTCTGCACACATGGTCAGCAGATCATATAAGGCAGCTCTATTAGCTCCCTAAATACTGTTTCCTGTAGTCAATAGAAATACCCTTTTCCAATCTGCAATATCAAGTACATTTTTTAGTATTTTCCATCTCCCATCATTGGTAGATATGCAAATGAATCAATAGCCCAGGCTGAAAATCACTGCACTTATTAGTTGGAAGTTGCAGAAAAAGTAGGAAAATTCTCTTTTCATACCTGTAGATAAGAAATGGCTTTCAAGGTATACAGGTGATCCTAGGGGTCTAAAAATTTGAAAACATCCCTTACCATAGTTTTCTTCCAAACTTAACAATCCTCCTCATTACCCTTCCCTGTAGGCCAATGTCTGATTATTTGATAGACTATGGATCTACTCTTCCAAAAGTCACACCCTCTGCTACAAAATCTAACAGAGGTTCCTGCCTGTTCCTTATTTCACATGCTGAAATAAGACACTGCAGGCAGACTGTGAGGTATCTAACAAACACCCCAGTCTGAATATCCCATTCCCTGCTATACCAAAAGGAGATCTCACAGTTCACAAAAGGACTAACTATGCATGCTAAGCATGACTTACAAGAAAGCAGAATTTAGAGCTCGAACACTGTAAACTAAAATTCAGAGGGATCTCCTTTCAAATTAATGGGACAGAATGCATGTTTATGGCTTAAATGATATGCTGTTGGGGTTTTGTTCTCTACAAAATTTCAGTTTCCTCTCAAGCACGGGTCAAATTCTTAGAGTAACAAGAAACTCAGAGCAAACTGTCCCCTGGGTCTACTCTCTCTAAGACCTAAGTCTACATAGTTAGTATTGAACTATCATTGTACAAATCTTTATGCAGTGCTATTTTCCTATTCCAAGCCACAGCATGATCTCTAAACGCATTGCGAAGTAGAGGCTGCTGCCCAGGGTATACAGGCAACAAATATGTAGCCTCTCCGACCTCAAAGTAAGCTGCTGGGAAAGGCAATTATTCCCTGCTTGTCTGTGATTGACCAGAATCGTCTCTCGTGTGTATAGATGCGTGAGCTTTCACTTATTACCTACTCGGTTACTGGCACAAGACTGCAAAGGAAAAGGCCTTCCTAATGGGATTTTTTTTTCTGGGAAAGGAATTAAAATAGCATTGAGACAATTTAAATCACAAACAATGACACTTCCCGATTTTCCTTTCTATGTAAGACAACACCTAATACACATAAAGTTCCAGAGGAATTGTTAGGAATGGATTTCAATCCCTCTGTTTTCTACTCCCTTCTAAATAATATGTGCAATGGGCAGAAGTATGTGCAATCAAGGCAGAGTAAGGCTTTAAGTAACATGATTTTAATATTCATAAGGTTTTAACTTCTCACTGACTATTTATGAAATCTTTTATTACATCAGGATAATAGGCTTAAAAGGAAGTCAAATAATCCAAAACTTACCATTTTTACACCAGTAGAAACACTTTGGAGCTATATTCAGAAGCTATTCTCATAGCTGGGTCGAAATGATCTGCCAATTCCTACAAAATATCAAATAATAATTAAATCCAGAGTTCATGGAGGACAATTGTAAAGAGAATAAATTTGTTGCAGAAATAACAATTATATACTAAAACTTCAGCCTGAAATGCACTTTACTTCACAATGCATTGGCCCCCACTAAATCTGAAATACAATGGGTTTTTCTCATATCAGAGTTATCAAAAACTCTTACCTATTTTATTGGCTTAAAGACTGTTGTACAGGTTTTATATTAGGTTATCTCATATGTGAAGAAGTTTACAAAAAGAGAGAAGGAAAAGGATCACATAAGGTGCCTTTCAGTTGCCACAACATGACTTAGATGACCTGTGGCTAGTTCTTTACTGGAAAGGAATTTTTTCTTGGCCACACTTTGTTGTTTGATATTCCCCAAGAAAAGGAATGTGACAAACTAATTAAAGTAAGGTATATTGTACAAGTAGCTATAGATCAGTGTCTGCTGAATTTATCTCTCAACTGGTTTTTGTATAAAGAACTTTCAGGTAATTTAACTGATTTAAAATATTAACATATTAGAAAATTGGAACATCCATTATAAACCATTTTCTTATTTGGATATATTATCTTCTACGTGATTCTGAACCATATAGCATCTTGTATTTGAGCCTGGGAAGACATGAGGGCATAAAGGTTGCAAGATACTGTCAAGTGCTTGTGTGCACCACTGTCCTCTGCTGGAAGAAATCAGACTCACTCGTGTTTGCGACTGATCAGCTTCTGTTGGCGGCAGCTGACATAGAGCAAAGATGACAGAAGCAACAGCTAATGCCCATTGCCATTTAAGCCCCACAGACCTGTGGCTGTGGGGATAGACCCTGTGTCACTGGACGAGTGTCACGATGTGCTTGCTTTGGTCAGCAAGAAACTGTGGGAGCAGAACGTGCAAACAGCACCTGGAAAGAGGACATGGAGAAGAAACTTGACGACTGTTGCTGAGGACTGTAGATATTATGCAAACGAGGAGATAAGAAAGAGGAATTATGGGCAGACAAATACGTGGGAGGATGCGTGACGTAAAAGGACTAGGGGGCTGTATAAAAGCTAGCTGGGAGAGAAAATAAAGGTCTGTGTGTGCGAACAGCAATGGAGTCTGTGCCTCATTGCCACATTAGGACAGAAGGTAATTAATTCTATTGTCTGTGCAATGTAGTTGCATAAACATTTAAGATGGTTGCATATGTCCCAGAGCTCTTTATCACCATGTAACATCCCCAGGACCTGCAGAGGCTGGACCTTGCTGCTCTGTGTATGAGAAGTTAAGATCTAAGATTTCAGCTGTGTAGTACTGTATCATTTGATGCCCAAGATTTGCAAAGTGCCATTTTGGAAGCAGTATTAGGAGTGACTGAGGTCACTTGGTCTGTTCAGCCTGGAGGAGACCAAGGGGAGAGCTCAACACTGTATGCATCTTCCTCATGAGGGGAAGTGGAGGGGCAGGCACTGATCTCTTTGGTGACCAGTGACAGGACCCATGGAAATGGCATGAAGGTGTGTCAGGGGAGGTTTAGGATGGGTATTAGAAAAAGGTTCTTCATCCAGAGGGTGTTTGGGCACTAGAACAGCTTCCAAGGGAAGTGGTCACAGCTCCAAGCCTGACAGAGCTCAAGAAGCATTTGGACAATCCTCTCAGGTACATGGTGTGATTCTCAGGGATGTCCTGTGCAGGGCCTGGAGTTGGACTCGATGAACCTCGTGGGTCCCTTCCAACTCCGAATATTCTGAGATCTATAGATTAGCAGCATGAACCCAAAGGAAGACCACACACAAACCCTTTGAGGACCTGAGCCACCTAAGACATTTTAAGCAACAGCTAAAAGAAAGACAGGAGCACAGTCTCTGTCTCTTGCTCCAGCATTTGTAGGATAGCCGTTAGTTCTCTCAGGATGGGCAGAAGACCTGCAGACCCATCAAGGCCCACCGAGACCCCTCAGACTGTGACACAGCTGCTTCCCACACTAACACTATCCCATTTTCACGCACCCCGGGAACACTCCTGCGGGAGGAGACAGGCAGGAGAGCTGTGTCTGAGGGGCACTGCACCTGGCCGGGAGCTGAGCCACCTTACAGAGGCACGAAGGCAGGAGAGGCTGTTCCACAGCAAAGCTGGGGGGCAAAAATCCCCACGGCCCAAGGGCGCACAGC
>NW_008679704.1:162134-164276 GCF_000695815.1 Acanthisitta chloris | reverse complement strand
ATTATTGTTATTTTTTGTTTTCTTTTGGGGGGAAGGGAGGGAAGAGTTCTAGGGGTGGGGTTTGCAATATAAAACACACAATAAAAACCTTAGTAAATAAAAACCTGAAAAACCCATCCCTCTGGCTTGCTGTCTGCTTTAAGTGGTGAACTTCAGGCAACATGAGATGAGGTTTAAAGAAGAGAAATCCCTTGGGTGCCATTTCAGTCCTTTGCCTCAGCTCCTGTCTCCATTCTCCTTGATGTCTTTAGAGCTTTAGTAGTATGTTTACCACCTCACATGTTCTTGTCTGAAGTCTGTATTGAGCCATTAACAGTAAATGTTTAAAACTTTTGCCTACACTTGAATTTTTAACAGGACAAGGGAGAAATCTGGTAGATATTCTGCAAATGTGTGTATGAAAATCCTTCACATTAATGGCAGACATGGAAACTCTGACTGTCTTAGTGATCCTCAGAGAAGAGTCTAAGGAGCCCTTCCACAGGATACAGACATGAACAGCCTGGAATAGGGACTGTCACAGGGAGCAGACAAAAACAGGAAGAAGGAAGCAGCTGTTTCCAGGTCTCAGACTAAGCTGGATGATGATGCCAAGGTCAGGAGCTGAGGTATTTTAGGAAGGTAAAACTAGCCCCACCTCGTAGCTTTCATTTCACTCCTGTGATGCTCTCTCAGAGTCTGTGTCCAAACCCACCCTAGGACACGCACAAAATGGATGATTTGGGTCAGTAGCTCACATGGGAGCAGTATAGCCTCATGCACTGTCTGCATAGCCAAGAAAGCAGAGCAGCTCAGCTGCTGGAGTGTGTCCTGCAGCCTGTGGCAGCCAGGTGTAGTCAGACACCATCCTCCCTGCTCCCTCTGTCCCCCCAGGTGATACCAAGACCTCTCACCTCCATGCAGTACCTCACCTCTGCCTTGCTGAGAGTCTCACATTTGTTTCTCCTTCTCTGAAATCTCATTTCCTTCATACCTTCTCCCCCAACTGTTGCCTTTAATCTTCTGACATTGTTCCCAGCCTCTGAAAGACTTGAATTTGCTAACATGTCAATAGTGTGTCTTTCCTGCTGGGAAGAGCATGATCCAGGACCTTCTTTACCAGGAGTCTTGGTGGGCCAGTTGTGCTGGAGTTGCTGTGAGGGAAATTCAGACAGTAAAATGTTTGGTTTGCCTTTCAAACTGAATTTCTCTGCCAGTTTTTTCCTTTTTTTGTTTCACATGCCATAACTATTACAGAGAAGATTGATTATTAGTGCTGCCCAATCCAAAATATCTTTTGAAGTTGTATTGCACAGCAGATTGGTAAACTGTCAATGTTTTCATGCTGAACCAGAACAAAATCCAAGTTTTGAGGTGTTAAACTTCTCTGTGAAACCTGCCTTTTGTTCCCCATGAACAGCTAGCAGGGATTCAAGACCCAGCTCCACTGCCAGGAGCTGCAGAAGGATGGGCAGGACCAATCAGGAGGATCTCTTGCCCTTCCTGAGGGTAGAGCAGAGCACAGGAACACAATACCCATAACCAGACATCAGTGGCAGCTTTCACTCCACCCAGTGACAGTAGGACATGAGCTGCAAACCAGGAGCCAGACTCTGCATTGCTGTTACTTTGTGGAAGAGGATCACTTTGGGATGTGGAAGATATGCACAAGGTGATGTTACCATTTGTGGTCAAACCACAGCATAGAAAAAGCAAACGAGAGTTGCTCTAGGCCTGTGCAGGGTCACCCACTGCTGCTCCTCCACTCTCAGGCAGAGGCAGGAGGAAGTAGTATCCAGGCAGAGAGGTGACATCTCACTGCTTACACCCCTGAAGGATGGCAGAGGACATTTCCAACCCCTGTGGATACCCTGCTGCCAGAGACAGGGCAGGGAACACCTCTGAGCTGCTCTGCAGTCACCTCTGGCCAGGCTGCATGTCACACCACGTGTCACTGAAGAGAACACGAGTGACTGAGGGAACCCAAAACCTCCCTGTGGGACTGGAGACATGGTGAGGGCACAGAGGACACAACAGGGGATGGTGTAGGCAGAAACCTTTCCAGCCCAGCCCCTCTCTGCCAGCAGTCATGTTCCTCACTGGGACAAGGCTACAGAACAGGAATACAGACCTGGGAGAGGCACCGGGGTGGGAGCACAGTCC
>NW_008679704.1:151131-161666 GCF_000695815.1 Acanthisitta chloris | reverse complement strand
TCTCTCAGCAGCCCTGGGGATCATGCTCAGACTGAAAGGCTGACCAGGAGTTTCTGCTTCCCATAGGCAAGGGCAGTGTGGTGTACACTAGTGAGATGGAGACAGAGCTGGCACCAGCACCTCGTGAGTCAGGATCACCTCACGTGAAGGTGATGCTCCCTGTCCAGCACTGGCAGATGGCAGCCCCTTCTCGAGCCCTTGAGAGGTTCAGCTGGGACATCAGCACCATGTGAGTCCCAGGAGAGGGGAAGAAAGAGGCCAGCCCATGCCAGGACCCCACAAACTCAGTGCCAGTGCCCTGCCCCAGGGCTGACCCCTCTGCCAGGCTGCAGAGGGGCTGTCCCAGGGTGATGACTGCAGAGGGTAAAAGCCCAGGAATTGAGATGTACTGGCATGAACAAGCAGCCTATGTTTGCTGGTGGCACTTCGATGCCATAGACTCCTTCCCCACCCACTACTACCCCCTTGCAGACTATCCTACACACCCAGCCCTGGCTGAGGTGTCTGACTGGTGGCCTGTGGGCAGGGATATGGGTGTCCCTTTCCCACCCCCTCACTGCCTGCTTTCTCCCTGTTGATAACAAGGGGCTGAATTTTAACACGAGTATATGCACATTGGTTTTGTCACATCATTTGCAGGGGCCTCAGACATTCTGTCTCATTAATTCTAGCATGCCTGTGCCCAAGCCCCACTTCGACTCTAGGCTCTGATTTTAATGGAGCTCAATACGGTGCCGTCTACTATGGCAAATTAAGGAAAGAAAATCCTAACTTGGTTCTGCCATTTACAGTGGCAAGAAAGTAGATTGATTTTCTTTTAAGCAGCATTGCAACCCAGCTGCCTTACAGCCTGCAGATAACCAAGTGACCCCAATCACCAGCAGCCACTGTTCTGCTCAAGTCCACCTTTTAGCAGGCACCTGATTAGAAAAAGACATTGACTGAAGTCTCAGAAGAGAGAGATGCTCTTTTGTTTCTCTACAGGAGACACAACAGCTTCCTAGGTTAAAATGGGACCTGTAGCCCAGCAAATGCCAGGCCCTTTGCAGGACTTGCACTGTTGGCATGGGCACTGCAGGATACAGCTCTCCTGCCCTGCCTGCTGGGGAGGGACTGGGAGCAGCCTGGAGCTGTCCTGCAGTGCCAGGCAGGAAGGTGTTAACAGCATCTCCCAGTGCCACATGTCTGAACGCCTTCCCCTCTCTGGGAAGCCTCCCTCCCTGACTGTGCTGCAAATTAGAGAGCTCTTCAGGGTCATTTTTCCTCTCTTCCCTTTTATTTTATGTTTTTATACAGCTGCTTTCTTCAGCTGTGATGGGGATGGCTGGGGCTCGCCCACACGCGGCTGGCAGCAGAGTGTCTGGGGAGCACACGTGCTCTGTCGGAGAGGCCCCTGGGGTGGCCTGTGGCCAACAGCTCTCCCACACCCAGTGGTGGCTCTCAGGTGTCCTGTCCACCCGCGCTGGCCGCGGCCAAAGGATGCTGTCAGCTCCGTGCCATGTGTGTGCCCATCACTGTCAGCTCCTCTGCAAGGCTCAGGGCTGACAGGCTGCTCTGCTGCCCTGTGGGGGGCTCTCTTTTTTTCAGCAGAGTGGTGGAGCTGCTCTTTGCTATTGCTGATGCTCCTGTTGGCCCAGCTGCCTCACCATCCTGGGAGCAAAGGGAGCTTCCCCCTGCTGCCAGCATAGGGTGGGGGGTACAGCACATCCAGGTGCTGCTGGAGGAAACCCACCAGAGCCAGAAGGGCATAGCAGATGTGGTGACTTCTTGCCCTTAGGAGTTAAACTGGAGGACAGGACTTCAGTACTGCTCCTTTGTAAGTATTTCTGCTTCCCCCACACCTCCCAGGAGCAGCCTGAATGTTTTGCCAGGAACACAGAACCTCTGGGCAGCCTGGGGAGGGAGGGAGCACAGTGTTGAGGGCAGGACATTAACATTACTGGCCTGAAACACATCTGTAGCTCATGGCTGCACTGCCAGGCAGGAATAGTGTCCTCATGGATTATTAACCTTTTCCCTAGTGCCTCAGGCCCCTCTTGCAGCTCATGGTTTGTGGCAAAGATTTTAGCATCAGGATAACTTGATATTTCATATCCCTGTAAGCTTTGTGTGCCTGGAAATGCAGTGGAACTGAGGACATACTTAGCTCTAGAAAGATACTTAAGATACAGCTTTAATCAGCTCTACCTTGAAAGCTCAAGTGTGACACCACAGAGCTATGGTGAGTGTGCTCATAGGAGCTGCAGATACCCAGGAATGAACAGGGAGACCTGGAGGCACTTGTGACACAACACACACGGTTTTTCCTCCCTGTCTGCAGCAAAGTGGTCTCCAAAATCATCGGGTTTGGTTCAAGTAGTATGAAAACAGGCAGACACCAGCCTTGGGGACTCAGGAATATCCTCTGGGAGCCTATGAGTCACAAGCACTGGGGATTTAGCATCCATTTCTAGTTTGTTGTGATGCTGTTCTTTGCTTAATGGCTTTCACTAGATCCCACACATCACCTAAAGCAACCTTGGTTGGGAAGGGCTGTCCCCAGCCCTCATCCCACTAATGCTGCCAGCCCCCTGTTTCCAGGCCTGCCTGCAAAGCAAAGCCCAGCTGGGTGGGCAGGAGCAGCCCCAGCACTGAGCAGCACTGGGTTGAGCACTCAGGGTGATTCCCCTCAGCGGGGGATGGGCCTTGCCCTGGGGATGAAGATGGGCAACACCTGGGGAGGGTGGGGCTTCTGGGGCAGGTTCCAGTTTGGCTTCTCACAGTCTGTGGTTTCTTGCAGCAGGTTGTTGTTGGTCTGCCTAGGTAAGAGGGGTGGTGGGGATTTTGAGGTACCTTAAGCCCACTTTTTTGAGGGTGTTGGTGGTCCTAATGCCTGGCTGATGGCAACAACAGTGGGAAAAGACTGAGCCCTGTTTCTGTGCTTCTGGTCCATGCTGGGGACTCTGTCCCTCCTGGCTGTGGCTGCCTTCCACTTAGAGGTAGCTCGGGGGATGTGGTTGGAGTGGAAGGTTCTGGAAGGTGCTGTGTTTTGGTTACTGGGTTGTCTGTCCTGTCTTTAGGGTCCCCTCTGTGCTAGCAGGTTTGGGGCCAAGACTAGGCAGCATTTTACTCTCGGCCCTGTGTCTGGGGATGCCTTTTCCTTTTTGGCTTCACCACCTTCCCTGCACTCCCAGCCTCACTTTCCCAGCACTGGCTGCAGCAGCATAGCTTTTTCCCAAACTGGGAAGAACCAGCTGGTGCCCAGAGCTGGGCAAGGGAAGGCAGCAAACGCTGTAGGGATCCAGGAGGGACTGTAGCCATGAAAGTCTCTGAGAAGTAGCTCCTTGTGCCTCCACCTTGGCCTCTGGGGCACGGGGAGGCTGTGAGGGCTATGTGCCCCTTCAGAAGAGGATGGAGGAATCAGCAGGAGCAGCCAGGCAGGGATAGAGGGGTGTGAAACAGAGAGGGTCCAGCCTGAGGAGGGCAGGAGCTGCTGGAGGAATGCTGCTCCATGGACTTGGCAAGGGGCTCTTCCTGGGGTACAGCAGTGAATCCTCACACAGGATAACACAGGGACAGCCCTCAAGGTTGAGGTGTGCTGGAGAGGGTTTATGGGAATGATGGAGAGCCCCGGGAAGGTTTCCCTGGCAGCTGCTCACTGCCAATGCCTCGGTGCCCTTCTCCAGTGACAGGGAGTTTTTGTCCCCTGGCTCCAAATCTGCACCACAGACAGATTGATTGGAGCAGTGTGGGAACAGGGATGTGCCTGACAAACCCGGAGCTGGGGAAGCCCTTGGGCAGACCCGGCAGAGCTAGGATGGATGGAGTGGATGCCGTTGCCACGGTGACGGTGCCCACAGAGGAGAGATGGGTCTGGTGTTTTCCTCACATACAAGGATGGCAGGATCTGGGAGGATGCAGGGTGGGATGTGGCTGTCGGAACACAGCCATCCATGATTTCCCTGCTCTACCAGGGAAACCCCTTTGTGGGCTGTCCCTGGCCAGGGCACGGGGCATGTGTCTGATCACAGCCCCAGGACAGATGTGTGTGTCCTGCAGCCCCTCTGGATGGTGCTGGGTGCCCCCAGCCCAGCCCCCCTGTCCTGCTGCAGGATGGGTGTCTGCTTTGTCAGTCCCTTGCGGGGCTGAGCTCTGGCACCAGCCTTGTGCTCTCTGTGAAAGGGTCCTGAGGGAGTCTGACATCAAGTCAGGGCTTTTCAACACCTGCACTGAATGTCCCAGGCCTGCCTGTCAGGCCCTGCCAGCCAAGCACAGTGACTCAGGTCAATAATGGGGTTTCTCTTTATTTTCCCCTCAGGTTTGCAGCCCAGCACTGAAGACTTCACCTCATCTTTCCAGGAAGATGGAATGAGAGGAGGTGGAGGCACTGTCAGCCAGCCTAAAATGAAAGAAGGGAGAAAGGGACATAGCAAAAGCTCCAGGTAGAAGAGCCTGCAGCAGTCCAGCCTTCCCTTGCCTGCAGCCCACTGAGGGTGAGTCAAGCTGCTTTGGATTAAGTTAATGCGTGATGATTTGATTCCTACATCTCTAGCATGTCTCCTTGCATTTTCCCAGCCTTCACAGCAATTGAGACTATGCCATCCCTGCTGCTGCAGGATACTGTATCCAGGGTTGTCCTATGTCTGGTGCAGGGGGTGAGGCTTTGCAGCTGCCAGGGCAGCACTACGTCATGTTTCCAAGGCTGGCAGTGCTGTGCTGGTGCATTGGATAATTTTCTACTTCAGCTGGTAGATGAGCCTATGAGAGGTGGGGCCTTGCTAGACCTGCTGTTTGCAAACTATGAAGTGCTAGTGGGAGATGTGGCAGTTGGAGGACGTTTGGGGCACAACAATCATGAAATTATATAGTTTTTGATACTCAGGGATGCAAGAAGGGCCATCAGTAAAACTCCTACCCTGGACTTCCAAAGAGCAGACTTTGGCCTGCTCAGAAGTCTGGTTCAAAGTGTACCCTGGGAAACAGCCCTTGGAAAATAAGGGATCCAGGAGGGATGGACAAGGAGCAGCTGTCCCGGTGTGCTGTAAGGTGAGCCGGTGGGGAAGGTGACTAGCCTGGCTTAACAGGGAGACTTTGCAGGAAATTATGAAGATAAGGAGAGTTTACCAACTCTGGAAAAAAGGGCAGGCTATTCAAGAAGAGTTCAGGAATATAGTCAGGTCATGTAGGAAGAAAATTAGAGAGACAGAGGCACAATTTGAATTAAATCTGGCCAGTTCTGTCTGGGATAGCAAAAAGTGTTCCTAGAAATACATCAATGGCAAAAGGAAGGGCAAGGAAAACCTTCATTCCTCGTTGGACATGGGAGGGAACAGAGTGACCCAAGATGAGGAAAAGGCTGAGGTACTTAACACCTTCTTTGCCTCAGTTTTTAATAGTAGGACAGATTGTCCTCAGGACAACTGGACTCTAGAGCTGACAGACAGAGATAGGAAACCAAACAGCTCCCCTGAAATCCGAGAGGAAATGGTTAGTGATTTGCTTAGCCGCTTGGATCCTCACAAATCCATGAGACGGGGTGGGATCCATCCCAGAGTGATGAGGGAGCAGTGGAAGAGTTCACCAAGCCTCTCTCCATCATTTGCCAACAGTCCTGGCTCACTGGGGAGGTCCCAGAGGATTGGAAGTTGACAAATGTCACACCAATCCACAAAAAGGGCTGCAAGGAGGACCCAGGAAACTCCAGGCCTGTCAGCCTTAGTGCCATGGTCTAGTAACAATGGTAGGGTTGGACTCGATGATCCTCGAGGTCTCTTCCAGCCTGGTTGATGCTATGATTCTATGATTGGTGTGTTAAAAAAAGGGCTGTGGTTAAACTGGCATCATGACCAACCCCGCTGTGGGCAGGGCACCCTTGTCAGCTGACTGTGTGTGGAATGTCCTGAGACAACTTGGTTGGGGAACAGGATTTCTTCCTCAGAAATTATCAAGGAAAATAAGTGTTTACCCCAAGTTACAGCCTTGTGGAAACCAGGTGTCATGGACACTGTCCCTATGGAGAGGGAGGGCTGCAGGAAAGGCAGTGTGTGCTGGAGGAAGGCTGGGAAACAGGAGTGAAAACTGGGAAGTAACTGGGAAAAGTTGATTCTTGATTCCTAAAGGACAGGGAATAGGTTATTGTCCTTGTGCAGCTGCTACCAGCCCTGGTTGTGGAGGGGAAATGAGTTGGAAGGGGGAGTGCTGGTGAGAGCCTCTCTCAGCTGGTGGAAAACTTGTTTCCCCACAGCAAGGCAGGGAGCACCCAGGGTAGGCTGAAGCCTTCTTTGCTCCTCCTCCTTGGATTTTAGTTTATCTCCTGGTTGCTTTAGGGCATTCAGGCCTTTCCTGCCTTGGCAAAGGGCAGGTGTGCAGGCTGGGTCTGGGGGGGGTTGCCACTCGTTTGCTTTTATGTGCATGGTCCACATGGTGTTTGCCAAGGTTGACTTTCCTATTCCAGACCCACTGGTGCTGCTGCTGCCTCTGCCCTGCCAGCCCTGTGTGTTTGCTAGGATGTCTTTCCCATGACTTGCAGGGTGCCAGCACACTGGGGAGCTGGCAAGCTCTTGTGGAAGAAGGAATTTTGCTGTCTGCTTATGGAAGGTTCTAGAGAGCCACACTGCAGCGCAAAACTTGGTTTTATGAGTCACGTGGGTGTGATATATGTGGTAAGGGGAGGTGTGGAACCTGCCTGAAGCCTGTAATGGACTAGGGAGCTCAGATTCCCCAGAAACAGGCTGAGAGTTGGGAATGTTTAGCCTGGGGAAGGAGAAGGTTTCAGTGAGACCTTAGAGCCCCTTCCAGTGCCTGAGGGGCAAGAGAGGTGGAGAAGGGACTTTGGACAAGGGCCTGGAGAGATGGGACAAGGGGGAATGGCTTCTCACTGACAGAGGTCAGGGCTAGATGGGAATAGTGTGAAGGAATTCTTCCCTGTGAGGGTGCTGAGGCACTGGCACAGGTTGCCCAGAGCAGCTGTGGCTGGTCCATCCCTGGAAGTGTTCCAGGTCAGGTTGGATGGGGCTTAGAGCAACCTGGGCTAGTGGAAGGTGTCCCTGCCCATGGCAGGGGGTCTTTAAGGACCTAACCTAAATGGTCTTTAAGGACCTTTCCAACCCAAACCAGCCTGGGTTCCTATGAAAAGTTGTAATGGTTTAATGTCTTTTGCAAGACTGTTGAGTTAAATCACGTTGAGCCCCTGTAGGGATGCTTTTATTTGAGCTGAAGAGTGGTTTGGTTTAAATCCAGCCTCAATTCATGTTGCAATGGATGGCTGGAAAAGCCTGGAAGTATTGCACCAATTTATTGCAGGTGTTTGAGGCAACCCCTTGCTTCTCTGTTGGAAGCCAAAGCGCTGGCAGGGAAAGCCACAGCTAGGCATGGAAAAGCTGTGATTTGCAGCTTGGGCTCTTTCCTGACCTGCTACTAACCAGCAGCAGCACTACCGAGGCTCTCGGCCGAGTTGCTCTGCTCCGGGTGGCTGCAGCACTTGGGGCTGTGTGCGCTGCAGCATCCTTAGCAGCAAGTCAGCGCTGCCATCTAGTGTCCCCACGAGTGGCACCAGCCCTGCAAGGGCACAAACCCTCCCCGTGGCTCCAGGGGCACAGCAGGGCAAACCTTGCACTGCCTAGCAAGAAATACTCAGTGCACAGCTAGAGGTTAGTGAGGAGTTGGGCTTTGTGCTGCACCTAGTGATGTGCCTCGTGTCACTCAACTGACAGATTGATGCCTTTGGTCCCCATTTCTCCTCCCTGGGCATGCATCACCAGCTCTGGCATGGCTGGTGCCCAGCTGCAGGGTCATGGCATCCCTTCAGGAGTTTTTCAGGGTCCCTTCCCACCATTTAATGAGTGAACAGAAGGATGTCTAGGAAAATGGGGAGCAGGGGGTGTAAAACACACAGTACTGGTATTCCTGTTTGCAGAGGTCAGGCTGATGCTCCCCAGCACCTTGGGAGCTACTTGGGACACAAGTAACTGTGAAAGTTGCTGATCACCAGTGTGAGTCTTCAGTATAGAAAGAACTAGAGTCAGCACGAGGGTAGCAACAAGGCTCTCAGTTACTGCACTTTGATACAGCAAGTTCTGTTTCATGATTATAGTACTATTTTTCTGTGATTTACCAGTGTACTAAAGCAATTAATTGCAGTTTCACTGATTTGAGCCCCTTCCTTCTCTGCTTGCTTATTAAGAGGTGATATTTTTCCTACTGAGGTTTGAAATGGAGGGGAGTGAGCCAGAAAGGTGTTACATGCTCAGTGTCTGCACAAAGACTGAGGAGGGATAACAGTTCTCCTTTCTCAGGGACACAACCTACCAACCCACAGCAAAAAGAAAGGGCAAGTAAACTTCCAAACCTGGTCACCATACTGAGTAGGAATAATGAAACAGAAACAAACTCTCCAGGCAGCCCAGAATTTGATTGGATTAAAAAAGTGTATTGGATGTCCAATACAAAATAATAAACATGAAGTTATTAAAAAAAGCCATAGAGTATACAGCAAATACTACAGAAAAGCAAAAAAATTGTACAGAAAGTCGACGTCTACAGCAGTCCTCAAAATTATTCTACATGAGAATCATAAAACAATATACAGGTTTGGTTTTTTTTCCCCAAATGTCTCTGAGGGAAGCTGTCACTGAACAGCTTGACTATGACACTACAAGGATACACAATGTTCCAAATTTAAAATCACAGGATATGTAAGAAAATGTAGCATTAAAATGTGAAAAAGTGCAATACAGATTGTACACTGAATTGAATAAATGTCTTTTTTTTTCAGTTTAACCTTAAAAAACCAACTTTGAACAGTTGTTTTATCATTAAAAATATTCCCCCTCCCCAAATTCAATGACAATATTAACATTCATGGTGTTATACATAAGGAATATTCACAAAGACCCACCAGCTAGGAATACTGTGTACGTAGGATAGTATTTCTTTGGGTATAGGTAAAAAATAGGCAAAGGAAAAGGTACACCCTCTCCTTCCAGGCCAGGATGTGTATTTTATTATTTAAATACATATTCTGTAGCTTGTTTTGCCCTGAATTGTACTGATCCAAAGTCCAAATGTTAATTATCGAGGTGGCCCACGGTGCTCTTTTTCCCCCCCCCCCCCCAAATAATAAACACAGCAAGTGTCCTAGAAATGACAACACAGAGTCCAGGAAAAGAAGGGAAGTGACACTACACCACAAGCACTGCTGCTCTCCAGGATGATTCCGTGGCTCTCCCTTCCTCTCGTGGCAGGGACCAGGAGCTTTAGTTAAATGGGTAACAGAAGGAAAATTAAGCAAAGTTCTTGCTTGTTATTTAAGTTTAAGCAATGACAGTATTTGCTCTTCCTGTTCCCACAGGTACAGCCACCTGGCAGGACCCTGCACCTGGAGCACCTGTCCCAGCACAGCCTCCAGCACTGAGCATCCCAAGCCACAGAGCTCACAGGGACAGATTCCCCCTGAATCACTGGTAAGTTTGAGTTTCCTTTCGTCTTCACCTGCACATGAGACCACTAGGCAGCTGGGAATTGGTTCTTCTCAGGTACTAAACTACAGCTCCTTGTTGATGCCATTCCACCTTGAGAGTAGGGCAGAGCCAGGCAATCAGACTTGGAGAGAAGGAAAAACCTCTTTCCTTCCCCTCACAAGAGTTCCCTTTGACCTTTCCTTCCTTTCTAGACAGATATGTGAACAGCACCTGAGTCACTAATACTGGTTTTCTTTTCACATGGTTTCCAAAGTGTAAAAAAATACATTTTTGCCTTTTTTTTCTGTCTCTGAGGAATCCTTCAGAGCAGGATTCTGGTTTAAATGGGATAGAGAAACTGCACTGGGGTTGGATGTGCTGCTGAAGGATCCTGTGGACATGTAGTGTTCTCCCAAGTAGGATGTGGTGTGTTGGTGATGAGAAGAGCTCACACTTCTCTGCCTCAGGGAGTCCAGGGAGCTCAAACCCAGCCCTGAGGCCTGTGCTAGGCTCTCACCCTGCACTTTCAAGGTTCATGATGCATCTTTAAACTAACAACAACAAAACAGTTGCCAAAATAAGCTGCATGTAGTGTCATCTAAACATAAAGAACCCTAATTTACAGGAGGAAATTCTTTTAGTGTTTCTAAATGAGACTCCCACCGCAATTCAGTAACCAGAGACACAGTATGCTGAAGGGACAAGGAAGGACATTACAGAAGATGCTTTCATGTTCTTCAGTTTTTCCAGTCACAGGAGAATGACAGGAAAACAACAAGAATGAACCCTCCCCCTGGATCCCCTCCCCTTCCCCATCTACTTTTCCCCCCACTCAAAATATTGAAACTGCACAAAAAGCGACAAACAAGCCTTTCCAATTACATCTCAACTCCAACAGACTGGTAATCTCACAGTGATGAGAGGAGAAAGTCAGGCTTTTAATAATTATAATATAAAAATAATAAAAAAAGCTTACAAAGAGCAGTGCAGCATCCCAAAAGGCCATGGATTAACTGCCAGAAGGGGACGTAATCATACGCAGGATAAAAACCGAAACAGAACAACCCACACTGGCAATGAATTTTCATACACAATAGA
>NW_008679704.1:136303-151073 GCF_000695815.1 Acanthisitta chloris | reverse complement strand
AATTTTTTTTTCATTTTATAAAAAAAAGATAAAATAAAAACACAAATGAAATTGTACATAAATGCCAATGTCCAACACTGAAAAGGCAGAGCAACCACACACTGAGACAAACCTGACCAGAACAAAACTGACGGCGGCTCCGCTCGCTTGCCTTTAGTCTGGCTGCTGGGCTGCAGCCTCCAGTGTCCCTCCTGCACCTCCAGGTGGCTGCAATTCAGCTGGGCCATGACTTCACTGCAGGAGATGACACATAGGTCAGCTCTCCTGCCCAGCTGTGGCACGAATGCACCGGTTGGTTCATTGCTTCCTACATTGCTCATGTGCTGTCCCCTCTTTCTGGGTTTTTTTTTCTCTTTTTTTTTTTTCCCCTTTTTTTTTTTTCTTGTCCTCTGTACAATTCCTTGTGTTGCAAGGCTGAGTCCCAAGACTTGTGTAACGGTTTGGAGTCATGTCCTGGTGAAGGTGGTCACGCTGTAGTGATGGCATTAAGGTCCTTCATAAGTCCTTCCAGGTGGGCCATCTCTTTGGTCAGCTCATCCGGTTCGTAGCTCTGGGGAGAGGGAAAGGCTTATTCACAAGGTGCCTTTGCTCTCTTTAAAGAGAGACAGAACAGGAAATGAGGAGAAATGGCCAGTGACTCTGGTGGATTGTGACCTGACTCAGGAATGAGCAGATTTATCGGTGGTTACAGGCATTAATAACTTGAAACAACTCTATTTTAAGTGCAGCTCTTTGGGCAATTGTGATTCAGAGTTGCACTGATTAAATCCTGATCATCTGATCTGTTTTCCTTGTCTCAATCCCTGCTTCAAGATAACAAGCTGCCTTTGAACCAAAAGAGATAGCTTAGAAAAATCTCCTCAGCTTAATTGGAGGAAAAGGTCAAAGGAATCACTTCAACTAGCAGTTTTGAGGATCATTATGAGCTGTATGATCAGCTGTCCATGCATGTGAGTAGACAGACACCACAAACTGGTTAATCTCAGAACCTTTTCTGCCCAAGTCCTTCCAAGTTCTGTGCAGTGTTCAACCCTGACCCTGCTCTCACCTCCTTTGCTTCTACAGCCAAACCTTTCCCTTCATTCCAATAGCAATGAACTTCCAGTTTACCAAGCACCTGGATTGTACTAGAAAGTCATCCCTGTCCTGTGTCCAATGCATTATCTGCCAAGATCAGCAGGAGCAGTTGGAACCAAACTCCTTCCTACAGGCTCTCATATGAAAGCAGAATTTATTCAAATCATAACCTAATCCTAAAGCTCACAATTCAACTTGGAATTTAATTTTGAAAACTACTTTAACTAGTAATTTAATTTAACCAGTGTTTAGTGTGCTGACTCTGCCATGTACTCAGTTATTAATGAAGAAATTTATTAATGGCTCTATTTAAGTATTAGAAATTTGGTGATGAATAAACTAATGAGTGTAATTTTTGGTGCTGACTGAACGAAACAAATAAAGTAGGAGTGACATCTAGACAGAAGGGGAAAATGGCACCACAATCAAACTTGATACAGTTTCCAGCCCAGCACATACAGAAATAGAATCAAGAGGATGACAAAAAGAAAGGACAGTAAGGAAATGAGGGGGAAAAAAACCAATTAAAAATAAGCACTTCCTGTAGCAGTGGTACAATAGCTGACACTTGTATGACACTAAAGAGACTATGTAATACTAGAGCTACAAAAGACATATACAAATAGATATACTAAAGACACTATATGATACTAGAAACACAACAGCTACTCCACTAACTTCTTGGCGTACAAGTTGGAAAGAAAACAGTGCCAGACACCCAAACCATCCTCCCTCCTTAAAGCTGCTTCCAAAGCAGCCCAACAGTTGGCTGCACCTTTCCTTGAGAGTCAGAGCACTTTCATGTGAGAATCTACAAACATATCTGGGGTGGTGGCTCAAAGCATGTTAAGGCCAAGTGTCCCACTGCAGTGGCACTGGGAATGCTCTGCAGCAGCACAGGAAGCTGCAGGACTTTAATGGGATCCAGGCACAGCATTCCCTCTATTTACTGCCTTGTCTGGAAGGTGTTTCTCCTGGATTTTCGATAGGGGCTCAGAGGCAATGGAGTTGGTGAAAGTCTCTCCACCTTAGGAAGTCTCAGTGCAGGATTGCCACAGTGTCATACAGGGAGCTGAGCAGTTTGTGAGCACTGCCAGAGCCAGGCCTGGCAGTGGGGAGTACCTACGCTTTCTGAGTCCTCCAGCATCCGCGTGGTCTCCTGCACGTCAGGGGCACTGGGAACCACCACAGGCATGGGAGGGCGAGTCCTTCCCAGCGTCCCGATGGACGCCGTCTTCACCGAGTGAACTGGGTGGGCAGGAGCTGGAAAGCAGTGGGCACAGTTAGGCCTCAGGGAATTTGTGCTGGTGCCTACTCAGAAAACTCCTGAAAGGAGGAGAATAAGGACAGGCAGGGAACTAGCCTTAAGCTAGATGGGATATTGACAAGAAATTCTTCCCTGTGAGGGTGGTGAGGCACTGGCACAGGTTGTCCAGAGAAGCTGTGGCTGCTCCATTCCTGGGAAGGTTCCAGGCCAGTCTGGATGGGGCTTGGAGCAACCTGGGCTAGTGAAAGGTGTCCCTGCCCATGACAAGGGGTTGGAACTAAATGGTCTTTAAGGTCCCTTCCAACCCAACCCATTCTGTGATCAAAAAAGATTCTATTAGAGAAAAATCAACACTTCAGATTTTGGAGTGTTGGTTTCAAATTTTTCTCTAAGTTATTTATGTACATGAAAAAAGCCTTGAAAATGACACCAATGTTATTCCCTCCAACCTCTGATGCCCAACTCCACCCCAACCCCTTAAGAACCTCTGAAACTCTCCCTGTTTGGGCCCGTGGTGGTGGTAGTGCCCCTCACCTTGCTGGGTGAGCAGTGGTGTGCTGGGCAGGGCAGGGTCGTAGGTGGGCCCAGCCGGTGGCACTGCGGGTACCGCAAAGCTCTTGAGCGGGTGGGAGGGACGGACGTGCGCCGTGGGCAGGCTCTGGGCCGAGTCCTCCTCCTGTGTGCTGGCCAGGAAGGAGCCCGTGGTGCCCTCGGGGTCCTGGTGGTCAGTGCAGGCCGGGGCAGAGGTGGCTGGCATGGTGTCCGTGCTGGGCGTGTTCCGAACCGATTCTGCAACACACACAAACATGGGGGTTCATTTTCTCAGATGGAAACAAACCAGGCACATTTGGAAATGCCTCCTCCAAGGTCACTGTTATGAGCAAAGAAGGGAATTCACACATGAACCCTCTGTACTGCAAATAACTCCGTGTCCTGTCTTAAGGTGAACTATGGCTGTCTGAGAAATGAATGATTCCGTATCTCCAGCAACACTGGAAAATCGTGGCATGGTTTGGGTTGGAACAGTCCATAAAGATCATACTGTTCTCACCCTCTGCCATAGGCAGGGCTACTTTTCACTAGCCCAGGGTGCTCCAAGCCCCATCCAACCTGGCCTGGAACACTTCCAGGGATGGAGCAGCCACAGCTTCTCTGGGCAACCTGTGCCAGTGCCTCACCACCCTCAGAGGGAAGAATTATCACACTAAGTAGCTCAGATTTAATCTGATGTTTCAGACACCAGGGCTGAAGGCTTTAGCAGAAGGTATCTTCTAGTTTGAAGCTGTGTATTAAAACATTAAGCCTCCTTTTCCAAAGACACGATCAAGGATCAGATCCACACAAGAAAACTACCCAGGATTTTTTTTTGCACCTAAACCCTCATAGAACACCATAATGAAAACTGACCATGTTTCAGGCTGTGATTTCCACACGTTTCACTCATTGTTCCATTAAAACAAACTCCACCTGAGGCTTTATATCTCACCTGTGGAATTGGCCCTGTCTGAATGGGACATGGAAGTGCCCATGGGCCACGGGCTGCCCTGGTGATGGAGATAGCTGCGTGTTGGAGACGCGAGGCTGCCGGAGTGGAAATGGTGGTGAGGGGTGTCGAGTGAATGGATGGGATGAGCACTAATCACAGCTGTGGATGAACACAAGACAGAAAAACGCTTAACATACACACGGATGCTTGTGGACTGAAATGCACCACATCCCTCCCTTCTCCCACACAGCCACTCGACAGGGGAGCCAGTCCTCAGCATGGTACAATCCAGGAAACTCCAGAGTTCTGCTAATAACCTGCTGGTTAGCAGACCTAAATCATGGCTAACTCAACAAAATCACCTAATTACAGGCCAAAATGCAGTGCCACCAGCTCTTAATGCACATCGGGACGCATGGTTTGATTTCAAGGAAGAGAAAAGTTCAGATGAAGAATAAAGAGAATATAGATCTGTTATCCATATATAGTATACTGATAAAATGTGGTGTGTTAAAAAACCAGCCCTTTGCTTCCTAATATCCTTCCAGAATTTTAATATTCCAGTAGTCAAAGAAGAAAGGAACTAGGCACACACCAATACTGCAAATTATACTAAAATGGAACAAACTGATTTATCCTAAGTTAGGACTTTAGAGGTAAATAACTAGATCTGAATGCTTCAGTGGGTAGACCAAAAAAAAAAAAGCCATGGGAAGGTGTCTGCAGGCCCTGAGTTAAACACACAGAATGGTCCTGGTGGTGCTTGCTGAGAAAGGGCCTCACATACCAGTGTGAGCTTCCTGTGGAGCTTCTGTAAAAAGGTATCTAAAGACATTACATTAATGTTTCCACTTATTATAAAACAGAAACCTACAGCTAGAGGCCCTTAGAGCTTTTGCAAACAGGATAAAAAGTCAAAGTCACAGGAACAACCTCAAGCCCTGAGGCACCAGCAGACCTTACACATCCTCCCTGCCCCCGAGTGCCTCATGCTACCCCATCCCACCAGCTGTGTCTGTGCCTGCTTTGTTCTTCCTGGGCAAGGCAGTAGCTAACACAGAGGGGGAAGCAGACTGGCTCTTCCAGGGAACACAGCAGGACTGGCATCAAAAACGGATGTCAAAGCTGGGGTTAGTGCTGCAGGGAAAAACCACATCCTCGGCTGGATCTGTCAGCACTATCACATCAGCCTGGACATAATCACAAGGTACAACTGGAATTACTACCTCCCTGAAATATGTATCACCACTATCATCATCTCATCCTGTGTGGGAGATGTAAGTTGCTGAGTATCTTTCTAGTGAGCAACACAGAATCAGGAATGCTTTGCTCTGCTCCTTCTGAGGAGCCCTCGGCACACCTCAGCACAGGATCCTCTATGAGTTTATCTTCTCCCATGTGTGTGCAATGCTGTATCCCATTTAGGGAAAAACGCTTAGAAGAGTGCAAGGTAAGACTTATTGCACCCAAGTCTGAATGCATCATGCCCCAGAGCCTGGCCCAGGGCAGGAACTCCTCAGAATCCCCAGCTGCCATGTCAGGCACACACGTCTGACAGCAGACCAAGGCTTCAGGAGCTCAGAGCAGTGTGTGCCTGCGTGTACAGCAGGAGTGCTGCTTGTTTGGGTGCTCCCAATTCCAAGCCAGCTGGCAGGTGGGCTCTTGACTTACGCTGAGGTGGTTGAGAATCAAAAGGCATCATCATCTTGGGCCTCATCCCCCTTCTTCCTGCCAGCGTGGACATGCTATCCTCTGACTCATGCCCTGAAGGAAAAATACTGGAGGTTATTTACCACTGCACCAAGGCTTCTGTGACACCACACAAGAGGATTTCTACCCTCCTCTCTTTATTTCTGGGCTGTCCTGCTTTTAAGCAGTTCTCTGAGTCATAACTGATAAAACCAGCTCTTTCATCCTTCACTGAAAAGTGCAAAAAGGACAATTAGGGTAAGGATTATTGGGCACTGGAGAAACTCTCCAGGCTGTAAAGCAAACATGAACCTCTGGTAGTGCAGCTCTGGGCTGAAAGGATGTCAGACATTAACAGTTTAATATGAAACACTTGTTAGATCATATTCTGATTACTAATCAGTATTTACCAAGAGAAAATAATGACTTAACCCTTGGGCACTCAATTTCCTCACTAAAACATATGACCCATCCTTTTCAGAGAATCTTAGAAACCAGGCACAAACCCAATTCAGTAGGTGGAAATTAAGCAAAAAAGAGTAACTGAATAACATCTCAGTAAAGTGATTTCACCAGACACAGTGAAATGTATTCAACACCTCCTGGCCAAAGCACCTGTTGGGTCACTCACCTCTGTAGGAGTTTCGCCTTTGATGGATATTGCTGTCCATGGAATTATCAACTGGGGTGATGTCCTGGGAGTTGCGAGGGATTGGGGTATCTGTCATGATTGGATTGGGATCTGGAGACTTATCAATGGGCTTGAGCTCCAGTCTTTCATGATGGATCCAAAGGTCAGGAGGCTTGACATCTTTGGAGTTGCCTTTGTACTTGTGGGACCCATTCACAGATTTGCAGGCAGCTCGTTTCCTGGGCAGGAAAACAAAGGAGATGCTCTTAGATGTCAGCTTCACTTGTGGAAAAAGGCACATTTTCACTGAATTTCCCTCAGATCTTGCATCCAGCTGAGCAGAAGCTTCCCACTGGGCAGGAAGCTTTGAATTTTGCATATAAGCCCAGCTGACATCTCAAAGCACATTCCACAACTCTGATGCCACGAAATTTGTCTCCAGTGGTACCACACGCTGCAGCACTCTGCTAAGCCTAAGCCTTCATTAGCAAAAATTAAGTTTGCATACTTGTGGTTATTAAGAGAATATTCCAAACCTGAAGTGTATGTACACTACACTGTGCCTGTACTCTAGGGCTCACAAACAATCCCCAGCAAGAGCTGGAAAAGGAGGGTGCAAACAGCCAATTATCCCACCAGGATGGTTAACACTGAGGATTAATGACAAGAACATTGATTTCATCACTGCTCGGGTTAGACACATCCAACTGAGGAGGTTTTCATCACTGCTCAATAGCAGCAGCAAACTGTGGTGAGGCAGACATGGCATGGTGGAGTTCTGGAAAAGGAAAATGCAGAGTTCCAGCACTGCCCTCCACGTGTGCTCCTCACTCTGCACCCTGGCAGTGCTGGGGGAGGGTGTCCCTTTGGGAGCACAGTCCTAGAAATGGCTGAGATGGACGAAATGTCAGTGAGCAGAGCCTCATGTGGAGGTGACCCACAGCCAGCTGTGCTCCACCTCCTGCTTTAACTGCAGCTGAACAAGGGACAGAGCAGCAGGTTATTCCCTGTGTGTTCCCAGGTTATTGCCATATGCAAGAGAAGTGGCATTTAGAAACTGACATTTCACAGGGTTATTTCTGCTCTTTGAAAGTAAAATGCACCTCCTGGGCCAGGGCCCATCATTGCTGCCCTCTCCCAAGCACCTTCCCCAGCTGCATCACTCCTGCATCCCTGCTCACCCTCCTGAAGCACTTGCATTTCTGCAGGATGGTTCAGCTTCAGCAAAGCAAGTGGAGATTATCTTCCAAGCACGAAGGCTTTGAATCACTTTCTTAAAAATCTGGTTTGCATAACAGCATCTTATCAAGCTCAGAACACAGCTTTCAGCTCTCATCCTTCAAAGACTATGCAGAAGAACCTTCAGGAGCCTATAAATGGGAGCACTGCTGCTGTGGGTAGGCTCTTAATTCTCTCTAAGTGAGGGAAGAATTCAGATACACACCTATATTTTGGAGCATTTTCCTAAGGAGTCCAGCACCAGACTCAGATTCCACTCCAGTCATCTATCTAAAAACTGGATATTATCATGCACAGCTTGAACACAGCTCCACACAGCAAAGGACATGCTAAGAAGAGGAGTGAGAAGCTGCCTGAGCTGTTGAGCTGTCCCAGCTCTGAACAGAGCTATATGCTCCAGTTTGGAAACTATTCTAAACAACAATTTCTCCTGAGAGAGGGACAAGTGCAGGTATAGATGAAAGCATTGTCCCAGCTTGCCTGTGGACTCCTGGTGGTTTGCAACTCTGGAACACCGATTGGGAAAAACAGATCATCATCTACAGCCCACAGCAGTTACAAGTAAAGCATCACAAAGAAAAGATTAGATAATAGAAATAAGTGAGAAAAATAGAGCAGGGCAAACTGCCAGCCAGACATCTCACTTCTTCTGGTGGGAAGTTGTCCTCCGGGTGCAGAAGACGGCGACAATCACCACGATCACGATGGTGATCACTCCTGCAGACACTATAATGATCAGGAGCATGTTGCTGTCCAAGGAAGAAGTAGGACTTCCATGGGGACTGTTACTGCCTGTAAGAGTTTGAGAGGGGAGAAAGGGGTTATTTATTACATAGCCAAAGCAAGCAGTGCCCATCAGAGACCCCTGGAATCACCCAGATGAGCAGGATGAGAAGGTCTGGCTGCCTGGATCCCATGGGAAGTGCTTGCTTATTGTTTTGTCATTTGCCAACTCTGTTTCTGTTCAGTTGTTAACCTGTAAGATCACTTATAGATCCATTTTCAGCTAAGTCTATTCAAACTTATATTCAGCCTACTCAAATAATTAGCATTAAAAAATTCAATCGTCAGTCTAAGAAGAGTTAATGTGGGACCTTACTACAACTGCTGCACTACAGTGTGCACCCCGTGGGGCCACCAACCACTGGACTGGGAGCAGTTGCCTGCAGTGGTCACTGTGCTCTGGCAGAAACATCTCCTCACACTACTGAGCATTACCTCAGGGCAAGGCATCCCCAATACCCAGTGCTAATCAGGAGGAGGAGGAAGATGAGTTTCTTCCTTCCTGATATGTTCTTACTGAACTAATTTTTGCACTTGTGCACTGTAGCAGTTGTTTAAACTGGGAACAAGTTCTGCTTCTCAAGACTGCAGATCTGGGAATGCATGCCATGGTATTTTCGCCAGACACCCCACGCAGCAGCAGCAGCAACACCATGGCAGGAGGATGGTACGAGCTACTGAGTGGGAACGACCATCACCATAAGGAGAAAAAGTTGTGGGACAGATGCCAGCAGTATTTTCCTGGTGAAACATCAAATTGAAATGAAACACGTGGAAAGGGAAAAGCTTTGTTCCAACACTAACCTCCAAGAGGTGGTTTGTAGTCTGGTCCTAAGTCCACTGGGCGACTTCCCTTCCCTGCAGATCCCGAGGCTGAAAAGGTGGGATATGTTGGAATTTTATACATGCACTTCAGCATTTCTAAGTTCTCTTTCAGAACTTCTCTGAACCACTGTGACCAGGCTTTTCCCCTCCTTCTCTCTACCTACAACATGGCCTGGCTTTGAGCAGCACGTGTTGCTCCAAGAAGGGAACCACTTCCCCAGAAGAACTGTGCAATACTTTCCTGAGCTATTATTAAGCTTAGGAGCCTCTAGTAATATTCATTTTAAAAACACACAGGCACATATTGAGGCAAATGGCTTTGCCACACTTGTACTGACAGTTAATCATCTTGAAACAGTAATTATCCAGGTTTCTTTTCCTAACACCTAATTACAGCAAGTGTGGGAGACTGGAAATAAGTGGAGGATCCAAAGCACAATAAATGTAGTATTAAGGCCCTGCCTAGGCATAAAAACTTGCTTTCAACTCCTCCCTATTCTCTTCTGTTCACCACAAGTGACAACAAAATATCACAAAAATGGTTTCGGTGAAACTTGAGCAAAGCAATTAATTCATTACAAAGCTTCACGTTTATAGGCTGAAAACAGTTGCAAACAGATCTGTACCTCAATGTAAATCCCTAAGCCTTGGCTACTGCTCTGGGCTCCTGGTGCTGAACACAAGAGCTGACCTCCCAGGGGTGGTGTGTCCTCTCTTACTCCAGCAGGTACTGCCCCTTGCACAGTTCAGCTCTGCTTTGCATCCCTGGCTGCTGCAGCAAGATGCACAGAGCCACGAGTTCACTTTAATGCTAAGACCTCTCCTGAGTTAGCAGAAAGCTTCCTGCAGGTAAAGACATCCAGCCCTGGGGCTCTCACTCTGTGTTTTCATTAAAATGCACTAATGCAAAAATTAATGAGAAAAACTCCTGCAGCAGGGGAAGCTTTCTGCAAGGTGCAGAAAGCAACACTCCCCTGGTTACAGGAATCCAGAATATTTTGTGCATTTTCACACTGTTCTACAACCCCCCCCACCCCTACCCAATCAGGAAATTTGGCAGTTTCACAATCAGGAGGATTTTCTTCATTAAAAATCCTCTCTAATCGAGAAGTACTAAGTGTTAAAGGATGTGTAACAAATGGAAATGGTGAACTTCAAGTCAAAGCCTGCAAATTAGTCACTGAAATAAAGACAAATGGCAAAACCAGCCCAAGGCAGCAGCAGAAATACTGATCAAACCTGGGCAGGGTAATACAGAGCAATGTTCTGTGTACACAGGGAGGAGCTGCAGTCTATAATGATGGAAAAGACATATTGCAGGACCAATGTGTAATGAAAAAGACACATTGCACCTGCCAGGCTGTAGAGGACACTGTATCCACTGTTATCTTTCTGAAGCACTGGACTAATAATCCTGCAGCAGCAATGAAATAATTTAACAGCATCTTAAACAGCTTGTGTTTAATATATTTGTGTCTGTATGACCACATAACCTGCCCTGAAAAGATGGGGAAAAACCCTGAATTAACTCTCTGAATCCCTGGAGTTGCTGCATCTTCTAGCCAGAGAAGCTGTGGGAGAAGGGGGGAGTAAAAACAACCAGCAGTATTTTCAAAGGACAATTAGACATCCTGAGCATTTTTGGTACAGCAGCTGAAGCCTTAACATAGGTGAGATCATGGAAAAGGGGATGGAGAGAAGCTGGTACATACTTTATGCCCATCCTTCTGTTTTATGGGAAACAGGTATTTTCAGAACACTAAATGTCAGACTATAAATGTGGTTGGTAGCAGAAGTATGCAGAGATATGATAATATATATAGAATATACTGCACTTAGGCTTCCCAAAATCATTTTACAGAGTGCTGTACAATGCTGCATTACAACAGCATCACAGAAAGGCAACGGGGCACCTATTAACAAGATTAACAACAAATGAACTGATAAGAATTAGAAGTGCAGAACCATTATTCATGAGGAATATTTCCAATGAGTTCTGCAAAGACCTGTGCTTGGCCAAGTGCAGTTCGATATCCTTAATAACACTAGGAAAGAGAATGAAAATAATTGCCCCTGAGGGTGGCAGGTGACATAAATCACCAGGGAGATAAGAGGCAGACAATGCACAATGTCACCTGTGCAGTCCCCAGAGCTCGTGGCCTCCCAGGGACACCCTGAGGAACTGAGACATCCAACCAAGAGTCTCCTCAGTATCTAATTCCTAAAACCACAGATCAGCAGTTTAAACCTTCAGATTCCAGGGAGTCCAACTCTTATGCAGTGTAACATATTTTAAGGGACAGTTTAAGACAGCATTTACTTGGAATTGGTTTTTATTCAGCTCGTGAATCTCCACGTTAGCCACTAGGTACCTGTAGCTAGACAATATATTTTAACTTTGTGTGACTTTACTTGAATTAAGGACCTTAATCTTTGCTTTTGTACTAAGCCAGTGCATCTCCTTGAAGCCTGACAGCAACAGTCACTAAATTCTCCTGACACAAGCTCTGTGCTACAGAAGCGTGTGGAAAAACAGCATTGTGTGCTTAGCACAGAAGAAAAATGTTAAAGCAGGGGAGAGGAAAAACCAGACAGAACCATCAAGGCCACAGAATCAATCCCCCACTGCAGTTTGTGTCCTTCCCAGTCCTGAATAACTTTCTGGCTCTTTCCTGAAAGTCCCAGTTTGGCAGTTCAGGGATGCTCTCACAGAGCAGCTCTTCAGCTCATCTGCATTTTCTCTGCTTTCTCCTTTAAGCTACTGCCATGGTTTATAACCTCTGAGTGTTCTCATAGGAGTTCTGAAACAAAACTCTCTTGGCTTTTACGATTTATAATATAATGTGATAAAAATTAATCAAATGTTACTTCAGGATGGTAACGATGGATGGAAGGTTTAGTTCTCTGCTGAAATGGGGTTAGAAAGTGCAGAATAGAAAACATCAACTTTCACATAAAACCTTTTAACCTTCCCCAATCCCTTCTGCTGAAATTGAGGACAGATGATGAGAGGGTAAGCCCAAAGCTCAGCTAAGCATCTCCAGGCCATGTGGTCAGATATGATTTTACTCCCTGCCTGGTATCAGCATTATTGGGTACACAGAGGTAAAAGCATATTTAATAAATTACTTCTAAGTAACAAGTTGAAGAGCCAAGTCACAAACTAGCTCCCTCTCAGCCCCTTCAGGATCTCTTTAATTGCATGTCTAAGCTGCTTGCCAATGGCCTTTTAAACTCATCCCTTTGGACTAATTCTCCCCCTTTTTATGGGGCTTGTAGGTTATTTGGAAGAAAGCAAAAATAGCCCTGGGATATTCACCTTATAATTCGATGTAGGAAACTCAAAGCTCCCATTTTTCAAGCTAACATTTTAAAACCTTAAGGCTTTTAGGAGCTAATGCTGTGCTCCTCAGGAGAGCCTGGACTCTAAATGAGCTGACAGGCAGAATCACTCCTGCACAAAGCTTTCCAGAGCAGGCATCCCTGCCTTTATTATGAAAATAATCATGGGTGGAGAGCTCACAAACAGCCCTGGTGCTAATTAGAATCGGTTTGATCTTCCATCTCCACGTCCTGAGGCCTTGCAGCACAGGCTGTCTGGGGCACCACTGAATCAAACCCATTCTGACAGGAGGATTCAGCTCTGGCACAACCCATGTGGCCCTTCATGTGACATCTGACTACAGAGATCACTTTGCATTCCTAACACCCAGGCCACAAATAGGACTTCCAGTTCTTGAACTAATACAAGCACAACAGGAACTTGCTCCTTTCCAGTCAGAGCAGCAGACACTTGTTTCATTTAGAAAATGTAACAGCACATGGACAGCAAGAAAAAAATGGGTGAAGGATGGAGTGAAGAGAAAGAGTGGCTGTTAATTTACCTTGGTCATTGGGCATTTTATCTGAGGACTCAGCTAGTGGGCCAAGCACAGGGAGGAAAAAACAAGAGAGAGATCACAAGGCTTGAAGGCATGAGACAGAATTTCAAGTTTCACATAGCATAGCAGACTGGCTACAGCTCTCACTTCTGACCACTAAGACTCATGTGGAAAAAGTACTATACTTGCCCAGAGAAGCTGTGGCTGTCCCAGCCCTGGCAGTGTTCAAGGCCAGGTTGGACAGGGGTGGAACAAGAACTTTAAGGTCTCTCCCAACCAAATTCTATATGATTCTATGATAATAAACTCACAACTTTTTATTATTCCCCTCTGAGTACTTTTTCCTAAGCTATCAGAAATTTGTACTACTTACTAGTTGCTCATCACCATCAGTTCTTGATTTAGGAGCCTGTTGGGTCACACAGGTTCCTCCTGCACCATCCCAGTGAAGAGATGTGACACATAGGATCAAGAATCTGAGAGCAGCTAAACCTGAGATGACCCAAGTGCCCACCAGACACTGTGAAACAGCACAGTTACCCCAACAGCTGAGCACCATCTGCATGTGGATTAATTACATGCAAGAACAAGCCAACAGAAAATTCCCTTCTAGCCTAACTCCAGCCATCCTCCCTGTTCCAGTCCAGTTACAGACTGCATGCTGCTGGGTCTCACCCTTGTGGTGGAGCCATTGGGATGCAGGTGACAGTTTACCTTTGGGGGTTCTGAACTGCACTGCCTCAGACATGGGCCCCATTCCCTTGGAGTTTCGGGCCTGGATCTTGAAATAGTAGGGTGTGTCCAGGGTGAGCTCCTGGATCTGGTGGGTCAGTCTGTTTCCCACCACAGGCTCGATCACCCAGTCGTGTATCTCTGCGTTCACGTCTGTGCTGTAGTAGATGATGTAACCTGTGCAAAGGGAAAAGCAGAACTTCATCCATAAAAACAGGAGAGTCACAGGATCTCACAGGACATGTTCTATTGATGTTTGCCCAGTGAAATGAGTAAAGACTTACTTTTGCACAGACTAAGAATGCATTCAAATATATCCACCCATCCCATCTTCCATTTCAAACTGTTCACAAGTATATGTTAAGAGGAAAAAAGTCATTTGAAACATCATTATTTTTTACCACTGTTCATTGCACATGGAGAAATTGCTCATTTCCATCTCTTTACCCATTCGTAGACCAAATAACGTAAATAAGATAGAGTTGTTATTATCAAAACATCCTCAAAGTATTAATATTGTATGATTTAAATACAGTTGAAACAGCAAAACATTCTCATGCACAGCTACAGAACAGGTGTGCAGGAGTTGATCATTGTTTTATTGTTTTCCAGCACATTAACAAAGATGGCAAAGATCTGAAGAGAACTGAAGCTGTCTTGCACATCCCAGAAAAAGAGGTATGGGAAGAGTTTATGTTCTGTTGCAATTACCAATGAGTATGAAGTAAAAGCTTTCTAACTTTTTTTACGTAAGAAACACAGAGCATCAGCACAAACTCCTGAACCTACAGATATGAGTATAGATATGAACACACAGGTGACAGTTAAAAGCACTACAGATAGTATAGTGGCACGAGTACCAAGGTAACTTATGACTGTCCTAATTAGTCAGGAACTCTTGTTAGCGTAGAAAACACATAATCACGGAATGATTCTATGGGTGCTTTTATTGAAGAGCTCTGGGAGTCGGGGTACAGACCCAAATCTGACTCCGACATGGTTCTGAGATGGATACATTTTTATACTCTTCTCTTACATAACCATGGTATAGTCATATGTTAATCATTACTTTGCTATTGTTCTATTGATTTCATCCAAGCATGATTCGAGTTCTCTTTCATCCTTGTTATGCTTCACCCAAGCATGAGTTTCAGTCCCCC